>NC_041381.1:564459751-564632925 GCF_002162155.2 Triticum dicoccoides | reverse complement strand
GTAAACCAGCGGGACGCCACCACTCATACCGCTTCGGGCGCGACTGAGAGGCTGACAGTGGGCCCCAGCAGTTAGGTCAGAGGGGGAGGGGGAGAGAAGCAAAGTCGGGTGGTGCAGCGGCGGCGCTTTCTCCGACAAGGAGTGACTAGCGACGAGATCTGAGAGGATAGGAAAGAAGAGGAGATCGAGGCGCACCTACCCGTACCTATAGCATGGCTAGGGGTGGCCAAACGGGGTCAGAACGGAGCTCTCCAGCGGCGGTAGCGGGTGGAGCTCGTCGGAGATAGCAATTCCGGCGAGGCAGGGTCGATCCAGCAGCTCCAACGACACCAGCACGCACCTGAGGTTCACCAGGGACACGCCGGAGAAGTCAGTGGAGCTCGAGCGGCTCTGGAGAGGAAGGAGCAGTGGATGGGGATCACCAACGAGCTCAGGGCGGGAACGACGGCGAGAGACTTTCCCGGGAGGGCTGCAGCTACCTACGTTGTCGTGGTGGTGTGGTGAGTGTGTTTGTGAAGAGAAACGAGCTAAGGATGGCTCTATTTATAGGCGAGGCTGAGGCGGGGATCGAGAGCTCGTCGGAGCTCTCTAGAGTGGTGCCCAACGACGAATGGCATTAGTGAGAGGGGGGAAGACACCGAGGATCACGTGGGAACTGTGGGCGAGCAGCGACGAGCACAGGAGCCAGGTACATAACGAGCACAGGGGCATGTGCGCACTATTAGCTTGGTCGCACCATGCCCGTGCTTGCTGCGGCGAGCTCCTGCGTGGGCGAGCGCCGTAGCAGGGTTAAGGAGGTGAAGACAAAGATGGGGGTGCAGTTTGGCAAGGTGCGACAGTCGGGGCAGCGAGCCCGCGCGTCACAGAGCGCGTCGGCTGCATGCCAACCCCTCTGGATGAATGCGGTCACCGCGTGAACTCTGGCATCAGGCTAAGCTAAGCACAAACTCCATGTTTGGCATGTAGTCCTTAGTGGTTTTGGTTGTTCTATGTGCTTGGTTGGATCACAGGTGAGCTGTGCGAGTGGGTTTCTTCCTGGCAAGTTTCTGGACAGAAACTTGTGAGCTTTGCTGAGAAAGATCTAGTAAGAATTAAGGGCTGTGCTTTGTGGTTTAGCAATATCTTAGGAAGGTAATGAAGGTCAGAAAATATCAGCCCCAAAAGATCAAGGAAAAATATACTTGCTATGTAATGTGGTCATTCTGTCCAGAACAAAAATGATTTTCTGTAGCAAAAATATTCCAAAAAGTTATGCAATATTTTTGCTCTGGGAGGTGCCCTAGGGTTCAAAGAATATTTGTGAATTTATTTAGGATTTTAGGAGCAAGAAAACTAAGGGTTGCTTTGGAGCATACTTCTTTGAAGTGATTTTCAGGGAAGAAAATGAATATTTTTCTTTTATGAAAATTATTCCTTGGGCTTTTGTTGGAGTTTTTTAGAGAAGGAAAGATGAGATAGGGGTGGATGGGTCACTTGGGTGAAAATCAAGGGTAGGCCCAAGTGTTCAAGTCCATTTGAATTGATTCAAAACTCCAAATCCAAAGGAAATGCAAAGAAAGTCCGGAAAAAGAGAGAAGGCAAATCCAGGCTGTCACAAACCTCCCCCACTTAGGATGAATCTCGTCCTCGAGATTCGGTTGCTTGGGAAAAAAATCTATGTAGGTTGTCCTTAAAAATTCCTCTCTTCCAAGGTTACTTCTTCCTCGGTGTGATGTTCCCACTAGACCTTATAAAACTTGATCGCTTTACTGCGTGTGACTCGTTCTGCCTCATCCAAGATTCTGAACGATCTCTCCTCATAGGTTAAATCCTTGCAAGCTCAATTTCTGACATATCAGTCCTCTTCTTGGGTGGTGAAATACACGTTCTCAGCTGTGATACGTGAAACACATTGTGTACTCCCGAAAATTCTGGTGGTAATTCCAATTGATAAGCAACTATGCCAACTTGTGTCATGACTGGGAACGGACCAATATATCTTGGTGCTAATTTGCCTCAGGTCTGAAATCTCTTGATCCCCTTCATGGGTGTGACTTGGAGATACACGTGTTCACCAGGCTCAAAACTGACTTGCCGATGTTTGGTATCATAATAACTCTTCTGTCGTGACTTGGCCAACTGCAGTCTATCTCGGATTTCCTTGACTTGTTTCTCTACCTCCACTATTAAATCAGTTACAAAGATATGGTTGTCTCTAGTTTGAGACCAATTTAATGGAGTGCGGCACTTACGGCCGTACAAAGCTTCAAATGGTGACATCTTCAGACTGGTTTGGAAACTGTTGTTGTATGAGAATTCCGCATACGGCAGACAATCTTCCCATTTGGGTCCATGGGCTAAAGCACATGCTCGAAGCATGTCTTCAAGGATTTGATTTACCCGCTCAGCCTGATCGTCTGTCTGTGGATGATAGGTTGTGCTGTACTTAAGGGCGGTTCCCAAAGCTTGATGGAGTCGGGACCAGAATGCGAAGGTAAAGAGTGAACCTTGGTCTGAAGTGATTGTTTTTGGCACTCCATGCAAACTGACAATCCGGGACACATATAATTGTGCAAGTTGATCAGCGCAAAGTGTGGTGCAGATGGGAATAAAATGAGCCACTTTAGTCAGGGTGTCCACTATGACCCATACAACATCATTGCCTCTGTGAGTCCTGGGTAGACCGGTGATAAAGTCCATGCAGACATCATCCCATTTCCATTGTGATACTGGTAGAGGTTGGAGAAGTCTAGCGGGTTTCTGGTGTTCCGCCTTTACTTTATTGCATATGTCACAACAGGCGACAAAATATGTGATGTCCCTTTTCATTCCATCCCACCAAAATATCTGTCGAAGGTCTTCGTACATTTTAGTGCCTCCTGGGTGTATCGAATATGAGGACTCGTGTGCTTGTGCCAAAATATTCTTCCTCAAGTCTGCTTGCTCGGGTACGCATATCCGTCCTCGAAACCTGAGTGTACCCTGTGCGTCCTCAGAGAAATCCTGAGTCTTGCCTTCTCACAGACGTTGTAAATGTCCTTGTAAAATCTCATCGTCAGCCTGGGCCATGCGAATCTCATCCTCGAGAGTAGGAGTTACTTCCAAAATAGTTGCAAGGTCGGCGTTTACAATTCCAAATTAACTTGGGCAATCTCTTGCTGGAGTTCAGGGGGCAAGGACTCCATCATGACATTTAAACTGACAGGGTTGCGACTGAGGGCATCAACAACTACATTAGCTTTTCCCGGATGGTAATTTATTCCCAGATCATAGTCCTTGACCAACTCAAACCATTTTCGTTGTCGGAGGTTTAAGTCTGGCTGAGTAAATATATATTTGAGACTCTATGGTCGGTAAATATTTGACATATTTTCCCAATGAGGTAATGTCTCCAAATCTTTAGAGAGTGCACAACAGCGGCCAGTTCCAAATCATGTGTAGGGTAATTTCCTTCGTGAGGTCGTAGGTGACGAGATGTCTAAGCTACTACCTTGCCATCTTGCATGAGTATGCACCCAATACCTTTTCTGGATGCGCCACAATACACATCAAAGCTGCGGTAAATGTCTGGGAGAGTTAGTACTGGTGCTGATGTTAATCTAGTTTTTAGCTTGTTAAAGCTCTTCTCGCAATCCTCAGTCCATTCAAACTTCTTACCTTTCTTGAGGAGCTCATGCATAGGCTTAGCAATCTTGTAAAATCCTTCGATGAACCGACAGTAATATCCAGCTAATCCAAGAAAACTCCGAACTTCGGATACCGTCGTGGGTGCTGCTCAATCAAGCACATCTTTTACTTTGCTAGGATCCACTATGATGCCTTCTGCTGATAGGACATGTCCCAAAAATCCGACTTGTTTGAGCCAAAACTCACACTTGCTAAATTTTTCATAAAGCTGATGGTCATGGAGTCTCTGTAAGACTGCTCGGAGGTGTTCCTTGTGTTCTTCATCACTTTTAAAGTATATGAGAATATCATTGATGAAAATCACCACAAACTTATCCAAGAATTCCATGAACACCTTATTCATCATATGCATGAAAAAGGCTGGAGCATTTGTGAGACCGAAAGACATCACCGTATATTCATAGAGACTGTAACGGGTAGTGAATGCGGTCTTAGGAATATCTTCCTTCTTGATCTTGAGCTGATGATATCCAGTCCTTAAATCAATTTTAAAAAATACTTTTGCCCCACTGAGTTGATCGAACAAATCATCAATCCTTGGTAGCGGGTATTTGTTCTTGATGGTGACATCGTTCAACCGACGGTAGTTCATGCACATTCTGAGACTGTCGTCTTTCTTGTCTACGAATATTGCGGGTGATCCCCATGGTGACGAGCTTGGGAGGATATATCATTTCTGCAATATCTCATCCAAGAGTTTCTTTAATTCCATGAGTTCGGATGAAGGCATTCAATAATACTTTTTGTACAATTGTGCAGTGCCAGGTACAAGATCAATTGCAAACTCAAGCTCTCTGTCTGGAGGCATCCCGGGGAATACATCGGAAAATTCACTGACCACAGGAATCGGATCCAATTTTTCAGCTACAACTATGAAGACTAGTTCTCCTTTGGGGGTATGCGTTTGCGGGCATAGAATTTTATGGATTGCCCTTCCTGATTTGTCAAGGTGACTTCACGGGTCGCACAATTGATGCATACTTGATATTGGGTCAACCAGTTCATTCCCAAGATAAAATCCAACTTGGCAGACTCGATGACTATCAAAGTAGTTGGAAAACAGACTCCCTTGATATCAATTTCCAAATTTCGGCAGACCAGATTGCTTTTGAGCACGGATCCCGGGGATTGAACCATCATACTTTTTCCCAAAAGCAAGCAAGGAAATTTGTTTTGGGCAACGAAAATCCGAGAAACAAAAGAGTGGGAAGCCCCAGAGTCAAATAAAATTATTGCTAGTATGTTATTAACAGGAAACATTCAAATGAAGACTTCGGGGTTTTCCTCGGCTTCATCTGCGGAGAGGTGATGAACTTGCCCTTGGACGATCTTCTGGGTATGATATGGCCCCATGTGGTTGACTTGCGGCCGGAACGAGGCATTTGACTTCTTGGGACACTGCCTAGCATAATGTCCGGTCTGTCCATAATTAAAGCAGGCGTTGTTGCGCTGACGCTCCTCGTGCACTGGATTGGTCATGACATTTTTGACTTGGGTAGTGGTCTTGTTCACATTCTGCTGCCAATTTGGTTTGTACTCCACTTGAGTTTGTTGCCAGGTACAAGCCTTCTACATGGGCTGTCCGTCCTTCTTCATCTTGAATTTACGCTTGTGGTCATTATTTGTGGGTCAGTTGTCTTGCACAGGCTTGTACTCTCTTTCTGTGACGAGGGCCTTGTTTACCAGAGACTGGAAATCTGGAAAGTCGAGCATGCATAGAGCACTCCCGAGGTGTTGATTTAATCCTCCAAGGAACCTGTCGATCTTTCTTTCTTCCGTGGCCACATCATAGAGGGAATAACGGGCCAGATGGTTGAACTTGTGCAAATAGTCACTTACTGACAGACTTCCTTGAGTGAGATCAAGGAATTCGCGTTGTTTGACCTTGATGATACCAGCTAGAATATGGCACTTAAGGAATTGGTTCTTGAAATTAGTCCATGTGATTTCTTCTCCCGCAGGCCCCAAAGCTTTAGCATTATCCCACCATATAGCAGCGGCTCCTTCAAGATAATGGGTAGCGAACGGAACCTTGTCATCTACGTTAGTACGAGAAATTTCAAGCTTCTTCTCAATAGTTCGTAACCAATCATCTACTTCCAAAGGGTCAACCACTTGACTGAAACTGGGAAGCTTAGTCCTTTGAAAATCTGACAGCTTGGAGTGATGGACATTTTGATTCCCATTTTGCCCAACCATAGCTTGCACACTTTTTAACAGCTCAATCAGATCATTGTTCCTTCTTTCTTCAAACATGCGCATAATTTGTTCAGTGGAAGGTGGATTTGGTGGTGGAGGCGGTGGTTGCGGGTACGGCTCGAGGGAGTGTCCTGCCTGTCTTGCTGAGCAATGAACGGGGACATCCTCACAATCCTGCATGCTGCTGCCTCCCCACGTCATCCTACTATTTATTTTTTCCAACAAGAGCAACCGCGATGAGCAACATCCAAACATGGGAAGAAAAGCCGGTGACAAATCCGAAAGAGCAAAATGAAAGAATCAAGAAACACGACGATCGAATAAAAAGCTCCAACATAATTATACATAGACTCATACATGAAAGATAGACATCATGACTGGTGCGACTACTCGCATACATGCAACGATATATCATGGCTCATACAACTACATCCGTACATCACATGACCACTGGAGATACTCAGACGCTCTAGGACTCTGCCGGTGCTGCCGGATCCTCTCCTGAGTCAGACCCAGATCCTGAACTAACGGCGCTAACCGAGACCTCCGGGTTAATGGTAACACAACATCGCTGTCTCGAGGGCTCTCTCTCAGAGGTATGTGCGGGATGAGAAGGGATCATGGGAGTTGCGGGGGTAGCAAGAAGAGACACCCACTCAGCAGGAGCACTGTGCGGGTTCACAGTCGAGGTGCCCGAGCTACTAAGGGGAGTAACCGGGGAAATAGGCGAGCTAGAACTAGGCACAATATAAGGAGTAAATCCCATAGAGGGTGGAGTAGGATAGGATCTAGCGGCGGCTAAAGCAGAACGAGAACGATTCAGCTCTCGAGCCAACTCGTGAATCAGAAGATAACTAGCAGTGATATATCGAGAAAGGTGGCTAGTGTCACTATGAGACGCCGGATCAACGGAAGGAAGCGAACACGACCATCATCGTGCAAATACGGGTAGAAGCAAAAACCTGGGTGGTTCTGCATCCGAGCCTCTGTATAGCATAGCTCAACAAGAATCTCGAATGCAGCATACTGGACGGCCTGAGCGGCAATGGATGCATAACCGCTCCGAGAGGTACGAGTGTAAGAGCTTGCTGACGAACTGGTGCGCAGAGTAACCACAGCATGATACTCATACACGGAGTCGGCTAGACGCTCCCGGTACACCCGATATGTTGGGTCGTCACCGTGAGAGTACATTCGACGCCACACGTTACAAAAAAGATGCGGTGAAGTGTATGGCATCAGCTCCAACTGACACGGATACGACACCGGAGCCATCTACACTCACAACCATTAACCGGTTAGAAATAACAATAAATCTAATGCATGTAATGCAGCATCCACATGCAAACACTAACGACACTCAGTTAGCAAACTAACTAGCGTTTACTTCATGTGTCGGGGTCTAGCGTGTCCTACAGTCAGCGCGGCTCTGGTACCAAGTGTTGTGGCACCCCAGCTTAGAGCAACCGGTTTACCTTGCATTGCCAACGCAGAAATCATGTCTTCTGGAAATACCCAACATCTTGGTACAGAAAATAACCGCTTTATTGAGACTAGCGGAAGCATAGTGCGATATTACATCAAGTAGCGAGGCCAAGCGGCACACTCAGTGTGGCTAAACAATATGTACATTATTTAGTGAACATAAAGGGGCCGCGAGCACGACATCTACATGGTAGTGGAACAACAATGTAGCGGGACTCCATAGCATAGGGACACCGATGTGGGCACGATCTAGACATGGCAGCACTCTGATCCAGTTAGACTTTCCTGAAATCTGGCATAACACGCCAGGTCAGTACATTGAATGTACTTGCAAGCTCACAACAAGCATAACCATAATGGCAACCAATATCATGACATATTTAAGCCAGTTAAATGCAAATAGCAACATGCTACTAATGAAGTGAAACCAAACTTGTGTACTGAGTCACTCAAACACTCTTACCAACGGGTTGCCTCGCAACCAAACGGTGATCATAACGGATGACAAACGAAACCATACTCGTTTCAACGGGTTACCTTGTAAAAAAACGGTGATCACTCACGGATCATAAACGACATCACAACAGTCAGTCTCACTGACATCATCATGATTCAACCAGTGCAATGCAAATAACTTAGTGTGCAAGATTTCTTTATAAAAGTTGATCCATGGTGTGACTTACTTTCAAACTAGGCCTTTATCTATGGATGCGGCTATCGATAGATTAATACACTCTGCAGAGGTAGCGCACTGTACCCACACCACGGAACCCATGGCCTCGCGCTCCCATTCGGGTGGACCAACGGCATTCCGACATAACTCTCACATTGCCATGACACTCTTTCGGCCACTCTGACTAACTCCCCATTGGGCTAAGTCATGGGTGGCCCCAGCCTACCAAAGGCAAAATGGCCACCGTCGTGGCAAATAAACGGTCCCAAACGGGGACAAGGTACCATAACAAAAACAGGCTCACAAGGTTATGTCTGCTTACTGGGCCAGGGTAACGCACGCCCATAACCTTCCATAGTTGGAGGCACTGACAAGAGGCATGAAAATGGGCCGATAACGGCCTCCCCATACTAAGGCAAATGTGGTTGCACTTGTCAGCCCGATTTAGTGGCACCATGACCCGATCAACTTTATGTTCAAGTTCAATTAACATCAGGTTTAGCTTGAAATAAAATGCTCGAGTCACCATATGCCATGCTCATGCAACCATATGACATGCATCACATATCACTTAGAAACAACAGATCAACCTTATCAAGTTCTACTTGCACAAATCATTACTCAACTTACTGGTTTCTTACTGGTCATTTATACTCATCATTTTTGGTTGTCGTTTATCATATGGAACTCATCATGCATATATGAAAATAATACCGATGTTCATCATACCATAGTTATGTCAAAATCATTTTGTCAAACTACTCATGTTATAGCTCACTAGTTCAAGCACTCATTTCTATTAACTAAGCATATTGATCATGACAAACTATTCTAGCACAAGTAATATTCATAAAATAACTATATGCAAAAATTATCATATATTCAAGTTGGAAAATCATGGATATTGCAAAGACACCATGAAAATGTTATTGTGGCTTGCCTTAGTGCAGAGGAGCTTCACACTCCTCCTGGATGCCTTCAAGACAAGCTTCACCTTCTGAAAATAATTTAAATGACAAAAAGAAAATATCAAGAACACTTCTGAAAATTACGAGAAATTCTAGACAGCAGAGAAAATCTCATCTTGGGTGTGCTGCTAGGATTTTCCAGTAAGAACACAATGCAAAAATAATTAACTCATTTGGACTTGTAGATTAGGAGTTACAGCTAGCCAAAGTTCTGGTCAAAATTTGAATTAAATTTGAATAAAAGAAAAACCAGGGGGTGACGTCGAAGACGTAAACCAGCGGGGCACCACCACCCATACCGCTTCGGGCGCAGCTGAGAGGCTGACAGTGGGCCCCAGCAGTCAGGTCGGAGGGGGAGGGGAGAGAAGCAGAGTTGGGCGGTTCGGCGGTGGCGCTTTCTCTAGCGAGGAGTGCCCGGCGACGAGATCTGAGAGGATAGGAAGGAAGAGGAGATCAAGGCGCACCTGCCCGTACCTGTAGCGTGGCTAGGGGTGTCCGTACGGGGGGTTAGAACGGAGCTCTCCAGCGGTGGCAACGGGTGGAGGTCGTCGGAGATGGCGATTACAGCGAGGCAGGGCTGGTCCAAGAGCTCCAACGGCACCAGCACGCACCAGAGGTTCACCAGGGACATGCCAGAGAAGTCAGTGGAGATCGAGCGGCTCTGGAGAAGGAGGGGGCAGTGGACGAGGATCTCCAATGAGCTCGGGGCGGGAACGGCGGCTAGAGGCCTGCACGGCCGGGGTGCGGCTACCTACGGCATTGTGGTGGTGTGGTGAGTGTGTTTGTGAAGAGAAACGAGCTCGGGAGGCCTCTATTTATAGGTGAGGCCGAGGCAGGGATCAAGAGCTCACCGGAACTCTCTGGAGTGGCGCCCGACGATGAATGGCGTCAGTGAGAAGGGGGGAGAAGCCGGGGATCATGCGTGAACTGTGGCCGAGCAGCGACGAGCACATGAGCCAAGTACGCGACGAGCACAGGGGCATGGGTGCATTGATGGCTTGGCCGCGCCATGCCTGTGCTCGCTGCGGCAAGCTCCGGCGTCGGCAAGCACCAGGGCGGGGTTATAAGGAGGTGAAGACGAAGATGGGGGCACGGTTTGGCAAGTTGCAGCAGCCGCGGCAGCGAGCACGTGCGCCACAGAGACGCTGGCGCATCGCAGATCGCGTCGGCTGCATGCCAACCCCTCTGGACGAACACGATCACCGCGTGAACTCTGGCATCAGGTTGAGCTAAGCACAAACTCCATGTCTGGTGTGTAGTCCTTATTGGTTTTGGTTGTTCTGTGTGCTTGGTTGGATCACAAGTGAGCTATGCGAGTGGGTTTCTTCCTGGCAAGTTTCTGGACAGCAACGTGTGAGCTTTGTTGAGAAAGATCTAGTGAGAATTAAGGGCTGTGCTTTGGGGTTTAGCAATCTCTTAGGAAGGTAATGAAGCTCAGAAAAGATCAGCCCCAAAGATCAAGGAAAAATATACTTGCTGTGTAATGTGGTCATTCTGTCCATAACATAAATCATTTTTTGTAGCAAAAATATTCCAAAAAGTTATGCAATATTTTTTCTCAGGGAGGTGCCCTAGGGTTCAAAGAATATTTGTGAATTTATTCAGGATTTTAGGAGCAAGAAAACTAGGGGTTGCTTTGGAGCATACTTCTCTAAAGTGATTTTCAAGGAAGAAAATGAATATTTTTCTTTTATGAAAAATATTCCTTGGGCTTTTGTTGGAGTTTTTAGAGAAGGAAAGATGAGCTAGGGGTGGATGGGTCACTTGGGTGAAAATCAAGGGTAGGCCCAAGTGTTCAAGTCCATTTGAATTGATTCAAAACTCCAAATCCAAAGCAAATGCAAAGAAAGTCCGGAAAAAGAGAGAAGACAAATCCAGGTTGTGACAGAAATATGCCCTAGAGGCAATAATTAACTTGTTATTATCACATTTCCCTATTCTTGATAAACGTCTATTATCCATGCTAGAATTGTATTGATCGGAAACTCATATTCATGTGTGGATACATAGACAACACGGTGTCCCTAGTGAGCCTCTAGTAGACTAGATCGTTGATCAAAAGATGGTTAAGGTTTCCTAACCATAGACTTGTGTTGTCACTTGATAACGGGATCACATCATTAGGAATATGATGTGATGGACAAGACCCAACCGTTAGCATAGCATATGATCATTCAGTTTATTAATACTGCTTTCTTAATGTCAAATACATGTTTCTTCGACCATGAGATCATGCAACTCCGGACTCCAGAGGAATGCCTTGTGTGCCTTCAAATGTCACAACATAACTGGATGATCATAAAGGTGCTCTACAGGTATCTCTGAAGGCATCTATTGAGTTGGCATGGATTGAGACTGGGATTTGTCACTCTATATGATGGAGTGGTATCTCTGGGCCCTCTCAGTAATACATCATCACAAGAAGCTTCCAAGCAAAGTGACTAAGGAGTTATATATGGGATGATGTATTACGGAACGAGTAAAGAGACTTACCAGTGACGAGATTGAACTAGGTGTGGAGATACCGACGACCGAATCTCGGGCAAGTAACATACCGAGAGAAAAAGGGAACTATGTATGTTGTCGTAAAGGTTCGACCAATAAAGATCTTCGTGGAATATGTAGGAACCAATATGTGCATCGAGGTCCTGCTATTGGTTATTGACCAGAGAAGCGTCTCGGTCATGGCTACATCATTCTTGAACCCGTAGGGTCCACATGCTTAATGTTCATTGACAATATAATATTATATGAGTTATGTATGTTGGTGACTGAATGTTGTTCGGAGTCCCGGATGAGATCACGGACATGACAAGGAGCTTCGGAATAGTCCAGAGGTAAAGATTGATATATGAGATAATAGCGTTTAGTCTCCGGAAGGGTTCCAGAATTCACGGGAAGGGGTTTCAGATGTTTCGCGAAGTGTTCGGGTACGAGAACACTTTATTTGAGCCAAGGGGTAAAGCCCACGAGGCTTTTGGAATGTGCAAAAGGAAGTTTTGTGTAGGCTAGGGGGCAGACGCCAGGGACCCTGGCATCTGGGGCCAGACGCAAAGGACCCTGGCGTCTGGTCCTGGAGTCTGAGAAGGACTCTTGCCTTGCAGGCTAAACCGACTTTGAGGAGGCTCTTTCTCCAAGTTACGACCCCATGGCTCAACATATAAATAAAGGGCCAGGGCTAGCACCGGAACACATCAAGAATCACCAATCCGTGTGCCGGCAACCCCGTCCCCTCAAGTTTATCCTCTGTCATAGTTTTGGTTGTGCTTGGCGAAGCCCTGCGGAGATTGTTCTTCACCAACACCATCACCATGCCGTCATGCTGCCGGAGCTCATCTACTACTTCGCCCCTGTGGCTGGATCAAGAAGGCGAGGACGTCATCGAGCTGAACGTGTGCTGAATGCGGAGGTGCCGTATGTTTGCTACTTGATCGGGATGGATCATGAAGGTGTATGACTACATCAACCACGTTGATAAACGCTTCCGCTTAGAGATCTTCAAGGGTATGAAGATGCTCTTCCCCTCTCGTAGCTATGCATCTCCATGGATAGATCTTGCATGTGCGTAGAATTTTTTTGTTTTCCATGCAACGTTCCCAACAGTGGCATCATGAGCCAGGTCTATGCGTAGATGATATGCACGAGTAGAACACAAAGGAGTGGTGGGTGGTGATGTTCATACTGCTTACCACCAACGTCTTATTTTGATTCGACAGCATTGTGGGATGAAGTGGCCTGGACCAACCTTACATGTCCACGTACATGAGACTGGTTCCACTGATAGACATGCAACTTGTTTTGCATAAAGGTGGCTGGCGGGTGTCTGTTTCTCCTACTTTAGTTGAATCAAATTTGACTACGGCCGGTCCTTGAAGAAGGTTAAAACAACAAACTTGATAAATCATCGTTGTGGTTTAGCGTAGATAAGAACGGTTCTTGCTAGTTGCCTGTAGCAGCCAGGTAAAACTTGCAGCCACAAAGTGGAGGACATCTAACTTGTTTTTGCAGGGCATGTTGTGATGTGATATGGTCAAGACATGATGTGATATACGTTATTGTATGAGATGATCATGTTTTGTAATATCAACAATCGGCATGAGCCTTAGGGTTGTCTCTTAATTATTGTATGAAATGCTAGCGCCATGTAATTGCTTTACTTTATCGCTATGCGTCAGCAATAATTGTAGAAGCAATAGTTGGCGAGACGACCTCGATGCTACGATGGAGATCAAGGTGTCAAGCCGGTGACGATGGAGATCATGCTGATGCTTTGGAGATGGAGATTGTCGTGGAATTGTCATGTCAGATGTCCTCGTGAAAGGACTTAGTTGTGGAGCCATTGCAACTAGGAAGCTTGAAGGGGTTAATCGGGACAAAGGACACAAGGGGTTTTATACTAGTTCGGCCCCTTACGGTGAAGGTAAGGCCTACGTCTAGTTGGGTTGGTATTGATGTTTCGATGACCAGGGAGCGAGATACGCTATGCCTGGCTCTCGATGAGTTGTTTCTTTCCCTAAGCCGCCAGCGGGTCATCCCCTTATATACACGGGTGGACGCCTTGCGGCTTACAGAGTCCCGGCCGGCTTATAAACAATGTCCGGCTCGGTGACTAGTTAAGTCTACCATATGATACAAGTAATATTATTACAGCGGTTTACTATAACGGGCCTTAAGTCACCTGTGGGCCTTAAGCTCTCTATGAACCGCCATCTTCATGCTTTGGTATTGGGCTTCTCTTTGATGAATCCTATTTGCATAACCCGGCCCCTCCTGGGCGGCTTACACAAATATTTATATCCCCAACATTAGGCCCCAGATTGATTTGAACCTGTTCATGTCAATCTTAAAATACCTTATGAACTGTCCTGCAGTCTTTTGTCTTGCGCGAAGAATTTTAACCCGCCGTGATGTCATCATCTGGATCCGGGTTAAATCATCGTGATGTCATCTTCAATAAAACGTAATTTTTATTCCGTCATATCTTCAACGGGTCTTTGTCTTTACTGACCATCCCGAGAATCGAGGCGCCAGAGCCGCTGGATAATAAATGTTATCTCCTCGTTTTTCGCACCCTCTCGGTCAGTCTTCTCTTATAAATAGGGCGACCTAGGTCTTTCCCTCAGTTGTCTTCTTCCTCTTGCCTCTTCCCGAGCTCTGCCGCCGCCACCGTCAAACCCCTCGTCTTCACCGACTCAGGCCGCTGCATCAACCTGACTCTGACCAGAGATCGACGACGCGCCTCCGCAGCTCGTCCACATCCGTGAGTTCCTCTTGTTCCCCTTCTCAGATCTGCATTAGGACTTTGTCGAGTTCGTCGGCGTTCATCACTGCCTGACGCAAACCCTCGCTAGTTCTTACCTCCAATGCCGTGCTTAGATCATGAAAACTACGTAGAACTGCTACGGTACTTGTTTGTGTTGACCTTGCATAGAAATAGATCTCATTTTCCTTGTTTGGAAACCCTCTTCGAGTGTACGAACTTCTCTGCCCTGTTTTTAGGTCTAGAAAAATTTCTTTTCAGAGCAACATTCTGATCAGAGTAATAACTGTTATCTGTGAAAACTTGTTTTTATCACCCGGAAACCTCTCCTGGTAAATGCCCTGAAACAGAAATTTCGAGGTGTCTGGCTTAAATAAATGATCCGAATAATTTCTGAGCTGTTGTTGATACTTGTAGCGGCTTAAATATTGTTTGCACAGTCATCCTTATATCATTAGGCCCCTCATTAAGCCGCCACTTTCTCCCGGGTTAAAATTGAACCGGATCTTCTTGTTTTTCCATAGGCCAATTGTTGTGATGGCTCCTAAGGCTACCAAGGCCCCTGTAACTTGCAATTGGGTTCCATCCATAGTTACCAATAGCAAACTAGCTGAGTTTGTGAAGTCTGGGCATCTGCCAAAAAAGGATGTCATGTCTTACCGCGCCCCTGACCCGTCCGAAGAAAAGCCTCACCCCAAAGCAGGGGAAGTAATAATTTTTACGGATCATATGAGCCGTGGATTTGCTCCTCCCGGCTCAAAATTCTTCAGGGAGGTTTTGAACTTCTTTGACCTTAGACCTCAAGACATTGGACCCAATTCCGTGTCAAATATTTGCAATTTTCAAGTCTTCTGCGAGGTGTACCTGGGTGAGGAGCCAAGTCTGCTATTGTTCAGGGAGCTTTTTTACATGAACCGGCAAAATGAACGTGCGAATGGGCCCAGTCTTGAGCTTGGCGGCATCTCAATCTAGCGACGGAGAGACTGTCTTTTCCCTTATACTAAGTTGCCGAGTCACCCCAAATCTTGGAACCAGACGTGGTTCTACTGTCAGGACACTTCTCCAGCTGATGAAAAACCTCTGCCCGGCTTTCGTGCCCTGCGCCTTGAATCTAACCATCAGCTACCAGACAAGCTGACAACACTTGAACACGTGCCTCTCAATTCCACCATCAGGAAGATTAAAGCTCTCTTGGGAAATGGTTTAAACGGCATCGACCTGGTTCGAGTCTGGGTCACTTGGCGAATACTTCCATTAAGCCGTCGTCCCGGTTTAATGTGTACTTATACAGGCGAAAAGAATGATCCGTTACGCCATAGCCCTGACGACCTACCAGATGACGTAGTGGATGCTACGACCCAGTCACTGCTGAAGGAAGGCACTGTGTCGAGCAACGCCTTCGGCTTACTTCCATTTTGCAAGAATAACCCGGCCCCCGTAGTAAGTTATCAATCGTAACAAATACTTATTGCTATACTATACCTTTCTTGGTACTCATAATTCCTTAACCTTTTCCACAGGCCGATGATAACTTATGGAAAGCCAAATATGACCATGAAGCTGCCAAACAAGCCAGGACGACCAAGAAAGCTGAAAGGAAAGCCGCCAAAGTAGGAACCTCAAAGAAGAAGAAACCCAGCGCCTCCGACTTACTCAGATTGGAGGATAGCTCTTCGGATGAGGAAGAGGTAATCTTTAAATTTTCTTAAGTCCCTTGTTATCACCTGTCTGACATTTTATCCCTTCAGGAGGATACGAGGAACAGTCGAGCAGCCAATGAAGAGGTAACTATAATCTCCTCCGACTCAGAGCCTTTGCCAAAGCAAAAGATCCGAAGGGTGAGCCGGAAAGTAAGATTTTCGCATGCACTTGCTTATCAAGATCCTCAATTTCTTTTGAAGCAACAACAGCTTGAGAGCTGGAGGCAGACTCGGAACAACAAGGATGCAAAACTCTCCTCCGGCTTACCTGACGTAACCAGGAAGCGTCGGACTGAGGTTATCTCCGATTTACGTTCTGTTTTACCTTTAGCGGGCTTAATTCATCATCCTATCAATTCGTCCGACTCCAATTATCAGGATACTTCTCCTTCTTCCAGTGAATCCATGCAGTCAAACATGCCGACTTTCAAAACTGCTCCCGGGTAATGTAACCTTATGCACTTTTACTTTACCCATGCTTGCGTATTCATCCTTCTGCTTTTGTTAACAGCATGCAAGTGAAGCCCAGTAAACGGGCAAAGAAGAATAAGACATCCGAAGAGCCGGTCGTAGCTGAACCGGTGATTAATGCATCTGCTCCAGACAGCTCTGCCCATCAGCCACCGCCAGATCCGGCTTCTGATATTCCAATGCCAACTTCTGATCCACCTGCCGAAGATACTCTCCACACAAGTGACCCGGAAACTCCTAGCCCGGTCAAAACAAATGAACCAGAAGTTGAGATTGTGAAGTCTCAGTTTGTTGAACCAGGACGGCCTACCGTCCTTGCCAAATGTACCGCTAAGGAAGAATTTGCCCAACGCCGAAAGGCCAAGCAGGACATTACTGATTATACTCACTTAAGCATTGGTGATATAGTCTCGGGCTATCTGAATCAAGTGCATAATAGCCGTGACCTGGAAATTGACATGGTAAAACAAATACAGCACAAATCTGAGGTATTACTTATACTGTTTACCTGAGTCTTACATATTGTACCAGCCCCCAAGTCTATTGCTTATTGAACAAATATGTTGTAGACTTTAGAAATCTGCTTTAGCTGTTAACTTATCCGGCTCAAAAAGAATTTACTTAACCCGGTTATAACATAAGGCTTTTAAATTTGCAACATACATTAGCCCCCAAGTGTCAAGTATCTTTACTTGTAAGGTGCTTGAGACTTTAATATATGCGACCCGGTAAGATAAGGTTTAAATTCTTCAGCATACATTAGCCCCCAAGTGTCAAGTATCTTTACTTGTAAGGTGCTTGAGACTTTAATGTTACCTTATAATCCTTACCATAACCTGGTGTTAATGCAGGCTGCCATAAGTCAGTTTGAATCAGAGCTTGCGGTCCTGAAGAGTCGTCTGGAAACTCAAGAACTTGAGACACAGAAGGCTAACTCCAAATTTGAATTCAGTGTCTCTGAAAATGAGAAACTAAAGAAGAAATTTGAGTCGGAGAAGAAAACTTGGGCTAATGAGAAGGCTTCCCTAGTGACTCGGGGCGAAACAGCGGAAGCATCTCTTGCAGAAGCAACAACCGAGCTGACCGACTTAAAACAGCAAATATCTCAAATGGTCTCAGCCATCTTCGGTAAGTTATTGTGAAACAGATTTAAACATTGTAGCCTTATAATGACTATTGCATTAATTACTTCCGGTTGACGGTTATGCTTATGCACATACAGGCCCCAGGAGTACCAATCTAAAGCAAAATATGCTGATCAAGCTTAAAGCAATTTACACCTTAGTAGAACAGCTGTACGCCGGGTCACAACGCGACTTGGCTATTGTACCTTTATCAACTCCACATCCCCGCCTTCTGCAAGACGTGTTGAAGAGCCTCGCTTTTCTTCCTCAGCGGATCCAAGACTTAAGGCGGGCATCCTCAAGAGCCGGGGCCGTGGCCGCATTGAGTCGGGCTAAAGCATGGCTCCCAGAACTAGACCCGGCCGACCTTGCCCTTGGGTACCCAAGTCTGAAGGAGGATGACACTGCATTTGATGACCATGATTTCACCGCCTGCGTCAGAGCCATACATCCGGTGGCAACCCTTATTGGAAACAATACTGACCTTAGCAAGTATGCTCCGTCTTATGACAGTGAAAACCGGAGAATCTCAAACGCTCCATATGATTAAATCAGCCCGATCCCTCCAATTTGTAAGCATACTTTTGCCCCTGAAGTGGACCCGACCGATTTTATAGATGATGAAGTTGAGTTTGAAGATTTGAGCGGCATTGACTGGGCCTCGTCAACTTTCCAGGACAAAACAGCCGACGGAGAAGCGGAGAAGGATAACCCGGAGCCTTCCAGCCCGCCAAAGGAGTGAATCGCCAGGTGTTTGGCCAATAAACAATGCTTCATCTATTCAGACTCGGGGAGTCTTGTAATAGGGTAGAAAGAACTTCTCAATGCTCGTCATGCCTTCATGCATGTTCTTATTGCTTAACGCTTTCCGTAAGCCGCCATGGCTGTATATTTCTGGCTTTCACTTCCTTGGCATATTAAACTTTTCTTGCCTTATTCTGCACAGAAAGTATTGATAACCCGGAATACAAACCAGAAGGCTTATATGCAGGCTGGTTTAAGACTATTTTGTTAAACTTGAGTATAATAGCATACCTGTGATCCTTTGATAATCTTCCGGCTCATATAATGTTCACCCGACACTTAACAACCCGGGGTAATGAATATTAAACCGGCAAGACAAAAAACATCTCATAATGCTTTCCATAAGGTTTCAGGATTATCAAAATACTTTACAGGCTTCTGGTTCGGATACGATCAGTAAACCGTTCCAAAGGGGTTAAGCTAAGATTCGGATACGATCATATAGCCCCCAGTGGCTTGGCGATGCCGATCAAGTGGGTATCGACAGCTATGTTCTCTTTGGTTCGAATACGACCTATGTTTGAACAGGAAGCCCCCAAGTGACCATAAGATTTGTTTAATGACGCTGATTCGTATACGATCCACGTCAGACCTAAAGGGGTTAAGCTGTGATTCAAATATGATCAAGAAGCCCCCAAGTAGGTTTGGCAGTAATGCCGATCAAGTGGGTATCGATAGCTATGTTCTCTTTGGTTCGGATACGACCTATGTTTGAACAGGAAGCCCCCAAGCGATCATGGCTAGATTCAGATATGATCATAAGCCGGACCAAAGGTAAAGCCGGATTCAGATATGATCCGGTCCCTATTGGTTGTTTCCACCACCTGTCAAGAAGACATATACACCTTTTTGAGGGTGAAAAAAGGACAGAGGTCCTGCTTTATTACTTTATATAATATATACATTGTCAAAAAATATATACATCTAAAGAGCCGGTGGCTTAAGTATAGTAAGGCCGAAGATGGGCTATATTCCACGGCCGGCGGGTCTCCTCCTCCAACTTACATGAGTCTTTGTGCTCTCGAATATCAATGAGGTAGTATGACCCGTTGTTCAGATTCTTGCTGACCACAAAGGGTCCTTCCCAAGGAGGGGATAGCTTGTGCATATCGGACTGATCCTGGATGAGCCGGAGCACTAAATCTCCTTCCTGAAAGGTTCTGCTTCTGACCCGGCGGCTGTGATAGCGACGAAGGTCCTGCTGGTAAATCGCTGAGCGGGCTATTGCCAAGTCTCGCTCTTCATCCAACAAGTCAAGAGCCTCCTGTCAAGCCTTCTTATTATCAGCCTCAACGTAAGACGCCACACGGGGCGAATCGTGCCGGATATCACTTGGCAGAACTGCCTCTGCTCCATAAACCATGAAAAAAGGTGTGTAACCCATGGATCTGTTAGGCGTAGTGTTGATGCTCCACAGCATAGAGGGCAACTCTTCCACCCAACAACCCGGAGTCCGCTGTAAAGGGACCAAAAGCCATGGTTTGATACCCCTTAAGATCTCCTGATTAGCTCTTTCTACTTGACCATTGGATTGAGGATGAGCAACGGCCGAAACGTCAAGCCGGATATGTTCCCGTTGACAGAACTCTTCCATGGCACCCTTGGAGAGATTAGTGCCATTATCAGTTATGATGCTATGTGGAAAACGAAAACGAAAGATCACCTTTTTGATGAACTGAACTGATGTGGCTGCATCACACTGACTGACCGGCTCTGCCTCAATCCACTTTGTAAATTTATCCACTGCCACCAGGAGGTGTGTCTTTTTATCCTCAGACCTTTTGAAAGGTCCCACCATGTCAAGCCCCCAGACTACAAACGGCCAAGTAATTGGAATCATCCTCAATTCTTGGGCCAGCATATGAGCTCGTCATGAGAATTTTTGACATCCGTCACACTTGCTAACAAGATCTTCTGCATCAGCATGAGCCGTCAGCCAATAAAAACCATGACGGAAAGCCTTGGCCACCAGAGATTTTGAACCAGCATGATGACCACAATCCCCTTCATGGATCTCTCGAAGTATCTCTTGACCCTCTGCAGGTGACACACAACGCTGGAGCGCCCCTGTGACACTGAGGTGATGTAACTCGCCATTAACAATTGTCATGGATTTGGACCGCCTGACAATTTGTCTCGCCAAGGTCTCATCCTCATGCAGCTCTCCCCGGGTCATATAAGCCAGGTATGGCAATGTCCAATCCGGGATGACGTGAAGTGCGGCCGCCAACTGTGCCTCCGGGTCTGGCACTGCAAGCTCTTCCTCTGTAGGTACTTTGATAGAAGGATTATGCAGAACGTCAAGAAAGGTGTTAGGCGGCACTGGCTTATGCTGAGAGCCCAACCGGCTTAAAGCATCAGCCGCCTCATTCTTCCTTCTATCAATATGCTCCACCTGATACCCTTTGAAGTACCCAGCTACAGCATCTACTTCACGGTGATAAGCTGCCATAAGGGGATCCTTAGAATCCCATGTGCCTGAGACCTGTTGAACCACGAGGTCTGACTCGCCCAAGCACCTGACCCGGCTTAAATTCATCGCCTTAGCCATCCGGAGACCATGGAGCAAGGCCTCGTATTCAGCTGCGTTGTTAGTACAGGGAAACATAAGCCGGAGCACATAACGAAATTTGTCACCTCGAGGGGAAGTTAAGACAACTCCAGCCCCGGATCCTTCTAACTGCCTAGACCCATCAAAGTGAATAGTCCAATACGTATTGTCCGGCTTCTCCTCAGGTGCCTGCAACTCTGTCCAATCATTTATAAAATCCACCAAGGCACGAGACTTGATACCAGTACAGGGCATATACTTCAAACCATAAGGCCCAAGCTCAATGGCCCACTTGGCGATTCGTCCAGTGGCTTCCCTATTCTGAATGATGTCTCCCAAAGGAGCTGAGCTTACCACCGTTATAGGGTGACTTTGGAAGTACTACTTCAGCTTCCGGTTTGCCATGAACACACCATAAACAATATTCTGCCAATGTGGATACCTTTGTTTAGACTCAATGAGCACCTCGCTGATGTAGTAAACCGGCCGTTGCACCGGATGCTCCTTGCCTGCCTCCTTATGCTCCACCACGATGGCCACACTGACGGCCCGTGAGTTAGCAGCCACATATAACAATAGCGGCTCTCTATCAATGGGAGCTGCAAGAACCGGTGGCTCAGACAACTGTCTCTTTAAATCTTCAAAGGCAGTGTTAGCAGCATCGCTCCAAACAAAAGTGTCTGTTTTCTTCATCATCTGATATAGCGGTAAGGCCTTCTCCCCTAACCGGCTTATGAACCGGCTTAAAGCAGCAACACGTACCGCCAGGCGCTGAACATCATTGATACATGCCGTCTTAGCCAGAGAGGTAATCGTCGTGATCTTCTCCGGATTAGCTTCAATGCCTCTATTTGATACCAGAAAACCCAAGAGCTTGCCTGCAGGTACACCAAACACACACTTGGCCGGGTTAAGCATCATCTTGTAAACCCGGAGATTGTCAAAGGTCTCTCTCAAGTCGGATATTAAATTTTCCTTTTCTCTGGACTTCACCACGATGTCATCCACATAAGCATGAACATTGCGCCCAATTTGATCGTGCAAACAGTTCTGCACACATCGCTGATAAGCTGCCTGGGCACTCTTGAGCCCAAACGGCATAGATACATAACAGAAGGCCCCAAACGGAGTGATAATAGATGTCTTCTCCTGGTCCTTAACTGCCATCTTGATCTGATGATAACCAGAGTAAGCATCCAAAAAGCTCAAACGTTCACAACCCACCGTAGCATCAATGATTTGATCGATACGGGGGAGAGCAAAGGGGTCAGCCGGACAAGCCTTGTTTAAGTCCATGTAATCCACACACATCCGCCAAGTGCCGTTCTTCTTGAGCACCAGCACCGGGTTAGCCAACCACTCCGGATGAAAAACTTCAACAATAAACCCGGCCGCTAAGAGCCGGGCCACCTCTTCCTCAATAGCTGTCCGTCTCTCCTCATTGAATCGTCGGAGAAACTGCCTGACCGGCTTATACTTTGGATCAATATTGAGAGTGTGCTCAGCGAGTTCCCTCGGTACACCCGGCATGTCAGAAGGTTTCCATGCAAAGATGTCCCAGTTCTCACGGATGAACTCGATGAGCGTGCTTTCCTATTTAGGATCCAAATTGGCACTGATACTGAACTGCTTAGAGGCGTCTCCCAGGGTGAAGTCAACAAGCTTTGTCTCAGCGGCTGATTTAAACTTCAACACCGGGTCATGCTCGGTAGTTGGTTTCTTGAGGGAGGTCATGTCTGCCGGGTCAACATTGTCTTGATAGAATTTGAGCTCCTCCGCGGCACAGGCCGTCTCAGCGTAAGCCACGTCGCCTTCTTCACATTCCAAAGCCACCTTTCGACTCCCATGCACGATGATGGTGCCCTTGTAACCCGACATCTTGAGCTGTAAGTAAACGTAACACGGCCATGCCATGAACTTAGCATAAGCCGGTAGCCCAAATAGAGCGTGATACGGACTCCTGATTTTGACCACTTCAAACGTCAACTTTTCATCCCGGGAATCATACTAATCTCCAAAGGCCACCTCCAGTTCAATCTTACCAACTGGGTAAGCCAACTTGCCTGGAACTACCCCATGAAAAACAGTATTGGATGTTCTCAGATTCTTCTCAGTCAACCCCATGCGTTGGAAAGTCTCATAATAGAGGATATTGATGCTGCTACCTCCGTCCATGAGTACTTTAGTGAATTTATATCCACCAACCTGGGGTGCTACCACCAAGGCTAACTGACCCGGATTATCGACTCGTGGAGGGTGATCTTCTCTGCTCCAAATGATAGGTTGCTCTGACCATCTCAAATAACGAGGGACTGCCGGCTCAACCGAATTTACAGCCCTCTTGTGAACCTTCTGGTCACGTTTGCATAAGCTAGTGGTAAACACATGGTACTGCCCACCACTCAACTGTTTCGGCTGGCTCTGGTAACCCGACTGCTGCTGCTGTTGTCCTTCCTGACCAACTTGCTGCTGATTATTTCCACCCGTCTGTCCCTGAAAATCGGAATTTGAACCGCCGCCAGGGCCATGAAAGCCGCCAGTCCCTGAACCACCGCCAGGTCCGTGACTACCATCAAAGCTATTGGAATTTTTAAACACCTTCATGATCGCACAATCCTTTCACATGTGTGTAGTGGGGTGCTCCCAGGTGCCGTGTTTCGGGCAGGGCTCATTGAGTAGCTGCTCAAGAGATGGGCCTGACCCGCCGGATCGAGGCCACTTACCCTTACGTCTCTGATTGTTACCCTGTGTACTACCGTTGGCCACAAGCTCCGGGCTGCCGTCCGCCTTATGCTTATTGCCACTTTGACTCCCCGGGTTGTGTTGTTGACCCTTTCCATTACCATTCCTTTTTCCCTTTCCTGTCTTCTCATCGTCAGACGCGGGGTCCTTGGTATTATCAGAATCAGCATATTTGACTAAAGCCGCCATCAGCGTTCCTATATCGGTGTAGTCACGCTTAAGGCGTCCCAATTTCTGCCTCAGCGGTTCAAAGTTGCAATTTTTCTCCAACATGAGGATTGCAGAGTCGGCATCCATCTTATCAGATGAATGAATTATCTCCTTGACTCGGCGTACCCAATGGGTGGTGGATTCACCCTCCCCCTACTTACAACTCGTCAAGTCCACGATTGACATAGATTGCTTACAGGTGTCCTTGAAGTTCTGGATGAAACGGGCTTTTAAATCCTCCCACGAGCCAATGGAATTGGGTGGTAAACCTTTTAGCCAAGACCAGGTCGTTCCATCTAACATCATGGTGAAGTATTTAGCCATTGCCGCGTCACTGACCTCCAACAGCTCCATGGCCATCTCATAGCTCTCGATCCATGCTCCAGGCTGTAAGTCGGCCGTATAATTCAGCACCTTTCGAGGTCCCTTGAAGTCTTTGGGCAGGCGCACGTTGCGCAAAGCCGATATCAAATAAGGAACTCCGCCGGTTCTGGTGGCTACTCCCATCTCAATAGAAGTCGTTGGATACTCTGGGATATCTTGATGAGCCGCCAGCTGAGCCGCCTGTTGAGCCGCCAGTTGAGCCGCCCGTTCGTTCTCCTGACGTACTCGGTCTCGCACCGGGTTATAGCCACCATGCTGGTCACGGCATTGGGCGTTGCTTGATAAAGCTTCAGACTCCATGTGCCTGCTGTAACTCGGGCTCCGGTTCTGACGAGGCGGTGCTAACCAAGGCGGACGGGTTGAATGAATCCTATCCCGGCTGTAAGAATAGGTCTCCTGCTGAGCCAGAGCTGTCTGGACAATTTCCCTGATCCTCCGGGTCTCCATTGCTGTCGGATCATCACCGTCCACTGGAAGAGCCGCCAGGCGCGCTGACGCTGCAATTAAATTCTCCATGGGGTTGGAAAAGTGACCCTCCGGTATCGGCACATAACGTGGCGGCGCCATGCTCATATGAGGAGGTGGCATCTCCCGACGCTGAGCCGGTCCTCCTGCTACGGATGTCATAAACTGATTAGCATCAGGCAGGTTACTTGGGCCGGCTCCGGGTGTAGCAAAAAGAACCCTAGGGTCGTAATTCGGAGGTAACCGGGATTGGGTCTTCTGGTGTCTCCTCCTCATTACCTCATTGGACGCGTTTAAACTCATGTGAGCTGGTAAGCCTCTGACTGCAACCGTTGTGCCCGGGCGTCGAGAGCCGCCCACTCCATAGCTAGTGTAGTATCCTCAGCTGCTAAGGCCTCCTTTGCCTGAGCTATCTCCTCACGTACCCGTGCTACCTCTGCATCATGCTCATCTTTGTTCGCAGGGATAACCGTGGCGGTTAACAGGGCCGTAAGCTTGTCCATGAGGTCTATCGGCACTTGAGCCGGTGGGTGCACAGGGCCTCCTGCCCCGGCCGCTCCTAACCCGGAAGTAATTGCAGCCGTGGCTATAGAGTTTTGTCCGGGTTGAGTCCCAGCCATAAAGACTCCTGCCCAATTTGGCGACTCACAGGGGTCCGGAATACTGAAGCCATCGGAACAGCCCCCGAGCACACCATCTTGAACTTGATACAGAGAATCTATTGAACCGGCGGACGAATCACCATCAGAGTGGACGGCCGTCTCACCACCATCTTCGGGTCCTCCAGAAAGCTCTTCTCCGTGGACGCAGCCCACAAAGACATGCTTCATGCCGGGTTGAGCTCGGGCGGGTTTCGCACGCTGAGCCGTCTCGACGAGGTCGGTGCAGTTGTCCGGCTCAGGCCCCGACTCACCAATCCGGCCGATGAAGACGTGGATCCCTCCGAAGGGGACCCGGTACCCGTACTCAATTGAGTCGGCGTCGGGGCCCCAGCCTTCATCGTCAATGTAGATCTTGCCGCGACGACTCTTGGTCATCCGGCCTACTACGTATCCCTTGGGCCCTTCGAAGTTGCCCTTCAAGAACTCAAATCCACCGTGCGCTGGCCCCACGGTGGGCGCCAACTGTCATGGAATTGTCACGTCAGATGTCCTCATGAAAGGACTTAGTTGTGGAGCCATCGCAACTAGGAAGCTTGAAGGGGTTAATCGGGACAAAGGACACGAGGGGTTTTATACTAGTTCGGCCCCTTACGGTGAAGGTAAGGCCTACGTCTAGTGTTGGTATTGATGTTTCGATGACCAGGGAGCGATACGCTATGCCTGGCTCTTGATGAGTTGTTTCTTGCCCTAAGCCGCCAGCGGGTCGTCCCCTTATATACACGGGTGGACGCCCTGCGGCTTACAGAGTCCCGGCCGGCTTATAAACAATGTCCGGCTCGGTGACTAGTTAAGTCTACCTTATGATACAAGTAATATTATTACAGCGGTTTTCTATAACGGGCCTTAAGTCGCCTGTGGGCCTTAAGCTCTCTATGAACCGCCATCTTCATGATTTGGTATTGGGCTTCTCTTTGATGAATCCTCTTTGCATAACCCGGCCCCTCCTGGGCGGCTTACACAAATAGTTATATCCCCAACAGAGATCAAAAGCACAAGATGATGATGGCCATATCATGTCACATGTTTTGATTACATGTGATGTTTATCCTTTATGCATCTTATTTTGCTTAGAACGATGATAGCATTATAAGATGACCCCTTCACTTAATTTGAAGATAAAAGTGTTCTCCTCGAGTATGCACCATTGCTAAAGTTTGTCGTTTCGAAGCACCTCGTGATGATCGGGTGTGATAGACTCTTTGTTCACATACAACAGGTGTAAGCCAGTTTTTGCACGAGCAGAATACTTGGGTTCAACTTGACGAGCCTAGCATGTACAAACATGGTCTTGGAATAGTGGAGACCGAAAGGTCCAACATGAGTCATATAGTAGATATGATCAACATGAAGATGTTTACCATTGAAGACTACTCCATCTCACGTGATGATCGAACATGGTTTAGTTGATTTGGATCATGTATCACTTACACAACTTGAGGGATGTTGATATAAGTGGGAGTTCATTAGTAATTTGATTAATTGAACTAAAATTTATCATGAACATAGTCAAAATGTCTTTGCATATTATGTTGTAGATTAATAGCTCGCGATGTAGCTCCCTTGTTTATGATACGTTCCTAGAGAAAACTAAGTTGAAAGATGATGGTAGCAATAATGCGGACTGGGTCCATGATGTGAGGATTATCCTCATTACTGCACAGAAGAATTATGTCCTTGATGCACCGCTAGGTGACAGACCTGTTGCGGGAGCTAATGCTGATGTTATGAACGTTTGGCAAGCTCGATCTGATGACTACTTCATAGTTTAGTGCGCCATGCTTTACGGTTTAGGATCGGGGCTCCAAAGACGTTTTGAACACCATGGAGTATATGAAATGTTCTAAGAGCTGAAATTGGTATTTCAGGCTCATGCCTGTGTTAAGAGGTATGAGACCTCTGACAAGTACTTTGCCTACAAGATGGAGGAGAATAGCTCAGCCAGTGAGCATGTGCTCAGAATGTCTAGGTACTACAACAATCGCTTGAATCAAGTGGGAGTTAATTTTCTAGATAAGATAGTGCTTGAAAGATTTCTCCAGTCACTATCACCAAGCTAATAGAGCTTCATGATGAACTATAAATATGCAAGGTATGACGAAAAAGCTTCCCAAAACTCTTCGAGATGTTGAAATCGGTAGAGGTAGAAATCAAGAAAGAGCATCAAGTGTTGATGGTTAACAAGACCATTTGTTTCAAGAAAAAAGGCAAGGGAAAGAAATGGAACTTCAAGAAGAACGGCAAGGAAGCTGCTACTCCTGTGAAGAAGCCCAAAGTTGGACCCAAGCCTGAGACTGAGTGCTTCTACTGCAAGGGTAATGGTCACTAGAAGCGGAACTACCCCAAATATTTGGCAGATAAGAAGGATGGCAAAGTGAACAAAGGTATATTTGATATACATGTTATTGATGTGTACCTTACTGGTGCTCGTAGTAACCCCTGGGTATTTGATACCGGTTCGGTTGCTAAGATTGGTAACTCGAAATAGGAGTTGCAGAATAAATGGAGACTAGTTAAAAGCGAGGTGACGATGTGTGTTGGAAGTGTTTGATACGTCCATTTTTGCATCATGCTTTTATATTGATATTTATTGCATTATGGGCTATTATTACACATTATGGTACAATACTTATGCATTTTCTATCTTATTTTAGAAGATTCACATGAAGAGGGAGAATGCTAACAGCTGGAATTCTGGACCGGAAAGGAGCAAATCTGACATACCTATTCTGCACAACTCCAAAAGTCCTAAAAATTTATAGAGAATTATATTGAAATATAAAAAAAATATTGGGTGAAGAAAATATCAGAGGGGACCCACTAGGTGGCCACAAGACTAGGGGGTGCGCCCTACCCCACTCGGCGTGCCGCTAGAGCTTGTGGGCCCCCTGGCAGGTCTCCGGTGCCCATCTTCCGCTATATGGAGGGTTTTGACCTAAAAAATTAGAAGGAAGCTTTCAGGATGAAGCGCCGCCGTCTCGAGGTGGAACTTGGGTAGAAGCAATCTAGGGCTCCGGCGAAGCTATTCTGCCGGAGAAACTTACTTCCAGGAGGGGGAAATGAAAGCCATCATCATCACCAATGATCCTCTCATTGATAGGGGTAAATATTCATCAACATCTTCACCAGCACCATCTCCTCTCAAACCCTAGTTCATCTCTTGTATCCGATCCCTGTCTCAAAACCTCAGATTGGTACGTGTGGATTGCTAGTAGTGTTGATTACTCCTTGTAGTTGATGCTAGTTGGTTTATCCAGTGGAAGATCATATGTTCAGATCCTCTTAATGATATTCAATAACCCTCTTATTATGAACATGAATATGATTTGTGAGTAGTTACGTTTGTTCCTGAGGAGATGGGAGAAGTCTTGTTATAAGTAATCATGTGAATTTGGTATACGTTCGATATTTTGATGAGATGTATGTTGTCTTTCCTCTAGTGGTGTTATGTGAACGTCGACTACATGACACTTCACCATGACGTGGGCCTAGGAGAAGGCATTGGGAAGTAATAAGTAGATGATGGGTTGCTAGAGTGACAGAAACTTAAACCCTAGTTTATGCGTTGCTTCCTAAGGGGCTGATTTGGATCCACATGTTTCATGCTATGGCTAGATTTATCGTAATTCTTCTTTCGTAGTTGTGGATGCTTGTGAGAGGGGTTAATCATAAGTGGGAGGATTGTACAAGTAAGGACATCACCCAAGCACCGGTCCACCAACATATCAAATTATCAAAGTAACGAACGCGAATCATATGAGCATGATGAAAACTAACTTGACAATAATTCCCATGTGTCCGCGGGAGCGCTTTGCTTTATATAAGAGTTTGTCCAGGCTTATCCTTTGCTACAAAAAGGATTTGGCCACCTTTCTGCACCTTTGTTACCCTTGTTACTTGTTACCCATTACGAATTATCTTATCACACAACTATCTATTACCGATAATTTCAGTGCTTGCAGAGAATACCTTGTTGAAAACCGCTTGTCATTTCCTTCTGCTCCTTGTTGGGTTCGACACTCTTACTTATCGAAAGGACTTTGATATATACCCTATACTTGTGGGTCATCAAGACTCTTTTCTGGTGCCGTTGCCAGGGAGTGAAGCGCCTTTGGTGAGTGGAATTTGGTAAGGAAAAATTTATATTACGTGCTGAAATTTACTGCTACTTGTCACTATGGAAAATAATCCTTTGAGGGTCTTGTTCGGGTTATCTTCACCTTGACCAAAAGAGCAAAGAGTTGCTCCTCAACCTACTGCACCTACTGAAAATATTTATTATGAAATTCCTTCGGGTATGATAGAGAAACTGCTAGCTAATCCTTACGCAGGAGATGGAACACCACATCCTGATTTGCATCTAATCTATGTGGATGAAGTTTGTGGATTATTTAAGCTTGCATGTTTGCCCAAGGACGATGTCAAGAATAAGGTCTTCCCTTTATCTTTGAAGTTAAAGGCATTGACATGGTATAGTCTATGTGATGATATTGGAGCTTGGAACTACAACCGATTGAAATTGGAATTTCATCAGGAGTTTTATCCTATGCATCTAGTTCATCGTGATCGGAATTATATTTATAATTTTTGGCCTCGTGAAGGAGAAAGTATCGCTCAAGCTTGGGGAGGCTTAAGCCAATGTAATATTCATGCCCCAATCATGAGATCTCAAGAGAAATTATTATTCAGAATTTTTATGCTCGGCTTTCTCATAATGATCAATCCATGCTCGATACTTCTTGTACTAGTTCTTTTATGAAGAAGACTATTGAATTAAAATGGGATTTATTGGAAATAATTAAATGCAACTCTGAAGATTGGGAGCTCGACGAAGGTAAGGATTCAGGTATAAACCTTAAGTTTGATTGTGTTAAATCTTTTATGGATACTAATGCTTTTTGTGAATTTAGCACTAAAGTAGCTTCTTTCTGTGAATCATTTGCTACTCATGTTGATCTCCCTAAGGAGAAGTGGTTTAAATATCATCCTCCCATTGAAGTGAAAGTAGTAGAACCTATTAAAACTGAAGTAGAAACTATTACTTATAATGTTGTTACAATTGTTGCTACTACTTATATTGAGAAACTACCTTTTCCTGTTAGGATAAAAGAGCATGCTAAAGCTTCAGTTGTGGTTTGTAAGAGTTATACTAGAATATCTACACCCCCTGAACAAATTAAAGTTGAACCTAGTATTGCTATGGTTAAAGATCTCTTGGTCGATAATATTGATCGACATGTTATTTATTTCTCTGATGAAGCTGCTAGAATTGTTACACCTGATGATAAAGATAAACATAGCCCTATTGTTGGCATGTCTGTTGTTTCTGTTAAGATAGGAGATCATTGTTATCATGGCTTATGTGATTTGGGTGCTAGTGTGAGTACAATTCCTTTTACTTCACATCAAGAAGTTATGAATAATATTGCACCGCCTGAGATAAAAGATATTGATGTTACTATTAAGCTTGCTAATAGAGATACTATCTCACTAATTGGGATTGTTAGAGATTTTGAAGTCTTGTGTGGGAAAGTAAGATACCCTACTGATTTTCTTGTTCTTCGTTCCCCACAAGATGATTTTTTTCCATTATATTTGGTAGACCTTTCTTGAATACTGTTAATGCTAAAATAGATTGTGAGAAAGAAACTGTTAATGTAAGTTTCGGGGATATGTGTCTGATGGCTCGTGTTCGCGCCAGTATTTTCCTCGAAGAGGAAGGATGATGCAGCACAACTATGGTAGGTATTTCCCTCTGTGATGAGATCAAGGTTATCGAACGAGTAGGAGAACCACGTAGCACTATGTAAACGGTACCTGCACGCAAAGAACAAATACTTACAACCCGACACGTAAGAGGGGTTGTCAATCCCTCCCGGGTAAAAGATAAATAAAATTGTAGTAGATTGGATAAATAGATCTCATGGGAACGCGAGATAAAATAAATAACCAAAAATTATAGCAAGGTATTTTTTGGTTTTTGGATTAATAGATCTGAAAGTAGAAAAGGCAAATAATAGATCGGAAGGCAAATATGATAAAGAAGAGACCCCAGGGCCATAGATTTCGCTAGTGGCTTCTCTCGAGAAAAATAGCATACGGTGGGTAAACAAATTACTGTTGGGCAATTGATAGAGCTTCAAATAATTATGACGATATCCAGACAATGATCATTATAGGTAGGTATAGTGGACTCATATGGCAAAAACTGGGTTTAAGGATTTTGGATGCACAAGTAGTAATCCCACTTAGTACAAGTGAAGGCTAGCAAAAGATTGAGAAGCATCCAACCAAGAAAGGAAAAATCTCATAAGTGAGCATTATGCATAACTAACACCGAGTAATGCACCACAAGCAGGATGTAATTTCATTACATAACTATTGACTTTCGTGCTAAAGCATAATTACTAAAGCATAATTACTCATCAAACATGACTCACATATTATACCATCATACTGCAAAACTATTACAAAGAATCAAGTTTATTTTGTCCAATGATCTTCATGAAAGTTTTTATTATATCCCTCTTGAATATCTATCACTTTGGGACCAATTTCATATGTTGCTTTTGGTAGCTCAAACAAATCTAAGTGAAGAACATGAGCATAAAAATTTTCTTCTCTCAAAATAATTTAAGTGAAGCAAGAGAGAATTTTTTAAATTTTTTACTGACTCTCAAATAAATCTAAGTGAAGCATGAGAGCATTTGTTCAAAAATACTAAAGCACATTGTGCTCAAAAAGAAAAAAAGTGAAGCACTAGAGCAATTCCATAGCTCAAAAAGATTTAAGTGAAGCACATATAGCAATTCTAACAAATCAAAGCATAATTTTGGCTCTCTCAAGTAGGTGTCCAGGAAGGATAGATGACACAAAATAAAAAGCAAAACAAGCAAAGACTCATATAATACAAGATTCTCTAAGGAAAACTCATGATATGTGACAAATAAAAATATAGCTCCAAGTAAAATACCGATGGTCGTTAGAAGAAAGAGGGGATGCCACTCGGGGGCATCCCCAAGCTTAGTTACTTGTTCCCCCTTTGGATAATAACTTGGGGTGCCATGGGCATCCCCAAGCTTAGGCTCTTATTACTCCTTATTCCTTCATCCATCCTGATCTCACCCAAAACTTGAAAACTTCAATCGCACAAAACTCAACAAAACCTTCGTGAGATCAGTTAGTATAACAAAGCAAAGCACTACTCTAAGTACTATTGCAAACCCATTCATATTTTATGTTTGCATTATATCTAATGTATTCCAACTTTACTATAGGTTATACCCTCCAACCATAGATTCATCAAAATAAGCACACAACGCAAAGAAAACAGAATCCGTAAAAAACAGAACAGTCTGTAGCAATCTAAAAACTTTGAATACTTCTGTAACTGCAAAAATTCTGAAAAATTACGACAACATCGGAAATTTGTATATAAATCTTGTGTAAATCGTTCAGAGAAAAAGCATGTATCTGTGATTTATTAAAATTGTTTTACTGGGCACAAAAGTTTGTGTTTTCCAACAAGATCAAATCAACTATCACCCAAATCATGCCAAAGGCTTTGCTTGGCAAAAACACTAATTACCGGAAAAACACATCTAATAAGAGGCGTAATTGTGTATTTATTGGAAAACAGCAAGAAAACCAAAAAGCAAAATGATACAAGTTGGGTTGCCTCCCAACAAGCGCTATCGTTTTATGCCCCTAGCTAGGCATAATGCATAGATCTAAGTGTTGTCATCTTTAGGTTTTGATCCATAAGACGCCCTCATGATTGATTCATATGGTGGCCTAATTCTTGTACTAGGGAAGTGTTCCATCCCTTTCTATGAGAAAAATGAAATTTAATATTTCCTTCTTTCATATAATCACGGCACCTATAATGCGTAAAAATAGTCTACCAAGTATAATTGGACAAGACAGATTGCAATCAATATCAAGAAAAATAAAATCTATGGGCACGTAATTCCAATTTTCAGGAATAAGAACATCATTAATTCTTCCCATGCGCTTTTTAATAGTAGAATCCGCCAAGTGCAAATTTAAAGAACACTCTTCATTATTGTTAAGACCAAGCACATCGCATAAAGATTTCGGAATTGTAAAAACACTAGCACCCAAGTCACATAAAGCAAAACACTCATAATTTTTAATCTTGACTTTGATAGTAGGTTCCCATTCATCATGTAATTTCTAGGGATTGTAATCTCTAATTCCAACTTTTTTCCAAAGCTTTCATCATAGTATCAACAATATGTTTAGTAAAAGCTTTATTTTGTTCATAAGCATGGGGTGAATTTATCATGGATTGCAGCAAAGAAATACAATCAATCAAAGAACAATTATCATCATTAAAGTCTTTGTAATCCAAAAGAGTGGGCACATCAGTAGTTAAATTTTGACCTCTCCAAACTCACTTTTATCAAATTTTTTCAACAAGATTTTCACCCTCCAAATTATCGAGACGCCTTCTAGCTAAAGTTAACTCTTCATCAGTCCCTTTATCATCAATCTTAATTTTACTAAACAAGGAATCAATAGAAGAAACACCAATCATTTTAAGATCTTCATCATTTTTATGAAACCAATCGCTAGAAAACGTTTTTTTTCTAAAAATTACCTTTTAACTCTAAGAACAGTGGTTCTTTTCTTACTTTCATCCATAGAAACATATAAAGCTTTAATTGATTATTAAACCTTAGGCACAAAAAATTTCAACTTGAGATTTTCTACATCATGAGAAATTCTATTAATGCTTCTAAACATATCATCAATCTTATTCAACTTTTCTTCTATCGTAGTATTAAAATTCTTTTGAGCATTGATACATTCTTTAATATCATTCTCAAAATCAGAAGTGTTCCCATTATTATTATAAGAAGGATTACCATAATTATTAGAGGAACTTCCCGGAAAAGGCCTAGGATTAAAATTGTCTCTATAAGCATTGTTATTGAAATTGTTTCATGAGACAAAATTCACATCTATGGAATCACTATTTTGCTCAATCAAAGTAGACAAAGGCACATCATTAAGATCAGTAGGAGAATTTTTATTAGAAACCAACTTCATAAGAGCATCAACATTTTCACTCAAAGAATTTATTTCTTCAACCGAATTGACCTTTTTACTAGTAGGAGCTCTTTCGGTATGCCATTGTGAATAATTTGCCATAATACTATCAAGCAATTTAGTAGCTTCACCCACAGTAATTTCCATAAAAGTACCACCCGCGGCAGAATCTAAAAGATTTCTATAGACAAAATTCAATCCCGCATAAATTTTTTGTATGATCATCCAAAGATTTAAACCATGAGTAGGACAATTTCTTAGCATCAATTTCATTCTTTCCCAAGATTGCGCTACATGTTCATGCTCAAGTTACTTAAAATTCTTGATTTGTTTCCTAAGGGAAATATTTTTTGTGGGCGAAAAGTACTTAGTAATAAAAGCATCCTTGCACTTATCCCAAGAATCAATACTATTGCGAGGCAAGAAAGAAAACCAAATTTTTGCATGATCTCGCAAAGAAAACAGGAATAATTTCAACTGCACAATATCATTATCCACATCTTTTTTCTTTTGCATATGACATAATTCCTCGAATGTGTTAAGATGGGACGTGACATCCTCATTAGTAGTACCAGAAAATTGATCTTTCATAACGAGATTCAACAAAGCAGCATTAATATGACAAGATTCCGCACTAGTGGCGGGAGGAGCAATCGGAGTGCTAATAAAATCATTATTATTGGTATTGGAAATATATATATATATATATATATATATATATATATATATATATAAACTTTGTATTTTCTTGATACATTGCAACTATGCAAAAAAAGAACGCAAACAAAAACAGATCTGACGAGAAAACTGCGAACGAAAAAGAGGCGAATAAAACAGAATTTTTTTGTGAAATGGGTGAGATGAAAATGAGAGGCAAACAACAAATAATGTAAATTGCAAGGAGATGAGATTTGTGATTAGGAACCTGATAGATGTTGATGATGTCTCCCTGGCAACGGCACCAGAAATTCCTTTTGATGTGGCTTGAACTACATCGGTATTTCCCCAAAGAGGAAGGGATGATGCAACACATCTATGGTAGGTATTTCCCTCAGTGATGAGACCAAGGTTATCGAACCAGTAGGAGAACCATGCAACACTATATAAGCGGTACCTACACACAAAGAACAAATACTTGCAACCCGACGTGTAAGAGGGGTTGTCAATCCCTCCCGGGTAAAAAGATAGATAAATTTGTAGTAGATTGGATATATAGATCTCGCAGAAACACGAAATAAAATAAAAATTAAAAAATTGCAGCAAGGTATTTTTGGGTTTTTGGACTAATATATCTGAAATAAAAGCAAATAAAAATAGATCTCGAAGGAAAATATGATAAAAAGAGACCCCGGGGCCGTAGATTTCACTAGTGGCTTCTTTCGAGAAAAATGGCATACGTCAGGTAAACAAATGACTGCTGGGCAATTGATAGAACTTCAAATAATTATGATGATATCCAGACAATGATCATTATATAGGCATCACGTCCAAGGTTAGTAGACCGACTCCTGCCTGCATCTACTACTATTACTCCACACATCGACCGCTATCCAGCATGCATCTAGTGTATTAAATTCATGGAAAAATGGAGTAATGCAACAAGAACGATGACATGATGTAGACAAGATCTATTCATACAGGAATAGACCCTATCTTGTTATCCTTAATAGCAATGATACATATGTGTCATATCCCCTTCAGTCACTGGGATCGAGCACCGTAAGATTGAACCCATCACAAAGCACCTCTTCCCATGGCAAGAAAAATCGACCTAGTCGGCCTAACTAAACCAAAGATTTGAAGAAGAAATACGAGGCTATAAGCAATCATGCATATAAGAGATCAAAACTCAAATAACTTTCATGGATAAAGCAGATATGATCATAAACTCAAAGTTCATCGGGTCCCAACAAACACACCGCAAAAAGAGTTACATCAAATAGATCTCCAAGAGACCATTTTTTGAGAATCAAAAGAGAGAGTGGAAGCCATCTAGCTACTAACTATGGACCCATAGGTCTACAATGAACTACTCATGAATCATCATAGAGGCACCAATGAGGATGATGAACCCCTCTGTGATGTTGTCTAGATTGGATCTGTGGTTTCTGGAACTTGCGGTGACTGAAATTGTGTTTCGTCGACTCCCCTAGAGTGTTTCAATTTTCGTGGTATTTATAGAGCAAAGAGGCGGCGTGGGAGGCGGCCAAGGTGGGCACAACCCACTAGGGCGCGCCTGGGCCCCCAGGCGCGCCCAGGTGGGTTGTGCTCTCCTCGGAGCCCCTCTCTGGTACTTCCTTGGCCCATCATGTGTCTACTGGTCCATAAAAGATCTCCAAAAAGTTTCGCTATGTTTGGACTCTGTTTCGTATTGATTTTCTACGAAGTAAAAAACAAGCAAAAATAGCAACTGGCACTGGGCACTATGCCAATAGGTTAGTCCCAAAAATTGATATAAAGTTGCTATAAAATGATTGTAAAACATCCAAGAATGATAATATAACAACATGGAACAATAAAAATTATAGATACATTGGAGATGTATCACACAACATGCCCAGCAAAAACAAGTTAGACGTCCTCTACTTTGTTGTTGCAAGTTTTACGTGTCTGCTACGGGCTTCTAGCAAGAACCGTTCTTACCTACGGCAAAAACCACAACGGTGATTTATCAAGTTTGCTATTTTAACCTTCTTCAAGGACCGGTCGTAGTCAAACTTGATTCAATTAAAGTAGGACAAACAGACACCCTCCAGCCACCTTTATGCAAAACAAGTTGCATGTCAGTCGGTAGAACCGGACTCATGTACGTGGACATGTAAGGTTGGTCTGGGCCGCTTCATCCCACAATACTGCCGATCAAAATAAGATGTTGGTGTTAAGCAGTATGACTATCACCGCCCACAACCCTTTGTGTTCTACTCGTGCATATCATCTACACATAGACCTGGCTCGGATGCCACTGTTGGAAAATGTTGCATGGAAAACAAAAAAATCTACGCACACGCAAGATCTATCCATGGAGATGCATAGCAACGAGGGGTAGAGTGTGTCTATGTACCCTCGTATAGAGGGTTTAGTAACACGGTTGATGTAGTCGAACTTCTTCGCGATCCAACCGATCAAGTACCGAATGTACGACACCTCCGCGTTCAGCACATGTTTAGCTCGGTGACGTCCTCGCCTTGTTGATCCAGCAAGACAGTAAAGTAGTGGATGAGTTCCGGCAGCATGACGGCGTGGTGACGATGGTGGTGATGCTATCTCTATAGGGCTTCGCCTAAGCACTAAGAAAATATTGACCGAGGGACGAAACTGTGGAGAGGGGTGCCGCACACGGCTAAGACAATGTTGTGGTCTTGTGTGGCGCCCCCTCCCACATATATATAGGTGGGGGAGAGAGGAGCAGCTAGGAGGCGCCCCAAGTAGGTCCGAATCCTACTTGGGCTCCTGCCCCAGGACGCCCCCTTCCTTCTTTTGGCACCAGGGAAAGGAAGGAGGAGGTGGCGCCCCCTTCCTTCTTTTGGCGCCAGGGAAAGGAAGGAGGAGGTGACGCCCCCCTTTCCTTTCTTCGACAAGGAGAGGAAGGCAGGAGGAGGTGGCGCCCCCCTTTCCTTCTTCTAGGGACGGCGGCCAGGGAGAGGGCGCGCCAGCCCCCTTGTGGTATGGTGTGTGCCTCTCCTTGGCCCATTACACCCATGGACCTCCTTGGGCCTCCCGGAACACCTTCCGATGATCCGATGACTATCCGATACCCCCTAAACTTTTCCGGTGTCCAAATATCATCGCTCTATATACAATCTTTACCTTAAGACATTTCGGAGCTCCTCGTCATGTCCGTAAAATCATCCGAGACTCTGAACAACATTCGGTTACCAAATCATATAACTCACAGAACACTATATCGTCAACGAATGTTAAGCATGCGGACCCTACGGGTTTGAGAACTATGTAGACATGACCGATACACCTCTCCGGTCAATAACCAATAGCGGAAATTGGATGCCCATATTGACTCCTACATATTCTACGAAGATCTTTATCAGTCGAACCATTATGACAACATACGCAATTCCCTTTGTCTGTCGGTATGTTACTTGCCCGAGACTCGATCGTCGGTATCTTCATACCTAGTTCAATCTCGTTAACGGCAAGTCTCTTTACTCGTTCTGTGATACATCATCTCATAACTAACTCTTTAGTCATTTCCTTGCAAGCTTATTATGATATGTATTACCGATAGGCCCAGAGATACCTCTCTGATACTCGGAGTGACAAATCCCAATCTCGATCATGCCAACTCAACAAACACCTTCGGAGATAACTGTAGAGCATCTTTATCATCACCCAGTTACGTTGTGATGTTTGATAGCACACAAGGCATTTCTCCGGTATTTGGGAGTTGCATGATCTCATGGTCAAAGGAACATATGTATTTGACATTCGAGAAAGTAGTAGCAATAAACTAAACGATCATATGCTAAGCTAACGGATGGGTCTTGTCCATCACATCATTCTCCCAATGATGTGATCCCATTATCAAATGACAACACATGTCTATGGTTAGGAAATCTTAACCATCTTTGATCAACAAGCTAGTCTAGTAGAGGCTCACTAGGGACACAGTATTTGTTTATGTATTCATACATGTATTTAATTTTCTGATCAAATACAATTCTAGCAAGAATAATAAACATCTATCATGAATAAGAAAATATAAAATAACAACTTTATTATTGTCTCTAGGACATATTTCCTTCACTATCTACCGCCACAAATGCATGCCACCAATGGTTATCCTTTAGAACATCAAGAAGGATGCGGCCCTGTGGCTGGCCGGAGGGGCAAAGAAGTTGGGTTTAATCATGCCCCGAGAGTAGTTGCTCTATGTACCTAGGGGTGCCGTAACACAAACAAACTCTTTCCTCCTCTTATTATGAGGCAAATCTTTTCCTTTGTTTTAAAAAAAAAGAAATATACCATCCTATGACTAGGAGTCTAGGAGAAATCCAAAAGAATATGGTTTCGTCGAGTTCTCACCATCAATGAACCAACTGAAGCATTGGAGAAGATGATGAGGTAAAACATGGATCATTGCATCCACTGATGTAGCACAAATGAAGTTCTTGCATGATAATAAGCGGCGCTCAGTTCAGTTCTTTTCCTTTAGAGCATCTCTAGCAGACCCTTTAAAGCCGCGAGCTTCATACCACGGATAAGGGCCGAGAAAGCCGCGGTTTGAGGGGCGAAATCGGCTGCGGCCGAGCAGAGCCCTGAATTGAAACCGTAAAATTAATGCTTTCCCGGGGGAAATGAAGAACACAATGCTACATAGGTAGTTTGTTCACCGATACATTGCAAAGGTATTTTACATCGTGTTGCCTCCCTACCCTAGAACTAGCCAAAAATGGAGCTCACAGAGCTCACTCCTCGTTGTTGTCGTCGGAGACAAGATCGATGTAGATCTTGTCTTGCTCCTTAGCTTCGTGGCGCCATCCCGCCTGCTTGACGTCGAAATCGCGCGGGGTGGCGAGCGCCTGCTCGTAGAGGAGCACATTGATCACCTCGTCCCGCTGGCAATGCGCCTCCTCCTCCTTGTGCTCACGCACAGTGTGCTTGGCAAGCGACACTTCGAAGGCATCCGCCTCGGGCCCGACGAGATAGTCCTTTAGGCCACCGATGCCGCGGCCGCACGGGCGCTCATTGCCCGGCTCCATCTTCACAATGCAGAGCGATGGCGCCTCCTCCCCCGACCCTCTCTTGAAGGCGCGGAGCAGCGGAAGCTCACCGGGCTCCCTCTTCACCGGAAGCGGCGGTGCACCCGAAGAGCTCCCCGCGTCAAAGTGTCGCGCATGGCGGCAGTCGTACTCCTCATCTCGCGGCGAAGGAGGGATGCCGACACCTCAAGCCTGCAGTTGGTGTACCGTCGGGCCGAGCGTTTCCGCGTCGCGTTGGCGGCGACGCTATGCTTGCGCTCTGGGTCTTCGTCGCCGCCGCCGCCACCTCCAGGAAAAGCACCTCCGCGGCCGCTGGACCACATCCCACGCCACATCCTGGCTCGGCGGTGGTGGATCTGGCGGCGGCACGGCAAAATCAGCACGGATTCGATGACGGCGGCGAGAAATAGCGGTGGAATTTCACGAGTCGCAGCGACGGGGGAAAGGGTTGTGGCCTGTATCGCACCCGCGGAACGGTAAAAGTAGCGTTCTGGCGGTTGGATTTCAGGGGCAATGTAAAAAAAATTATGGGTTAGGGTCCGATAGGGAGTCTGATCGGGGCGTTTTTTGCTCGCGGAACTGTAAAACCGCGAGAATTTTAAGGATCGGCGTGTTATAAGGGGTCTGTTAGAGATGCTCTTAGCTAATATAATTTCGGCACATATAATTGTTTCAGCTCCTTGATGAAAGGAATACATGGTGTAACCATACAAACAAGAGATGATCTACGGTGCTAAATATTGTAAATTCTTTTGACCACTAGACGAAGTAGATGATTTCTTTTCATATCACCATTACCTGTAGAGCTTGATTCTGTTTTATTTTTAATCAAGAAAAGTATACTTTCCATCCATCAAATCTTGGCTCAGTCTAGATTCGGTCCCTCAACTTTGAAACTGGACAACTTGCAGCCCCTAATATTCAAACTGGACAAGGTTCATCCATGGTCTCGGTTTTGACCGGTTTTGGTGTTGGCTCCCCCAGTTTTGACCCGTGCTGACTCAAATTCGCGTATTTTTTTTCAAACCCGTGAACTTTTTTGAAATTCCGTTTATTTTTCCAAATACGCATACTTTATTAAAACCGCTTATTTTTTCAGATCCATGAACTTATTCGAAATTCGCGTACTATTTTCAAGTTCATCTAATTGTTTCAAATTTGCATACTGTTTCAAATCCCAGAACTCTTTTAAAATTTGTGTCTTATTTACAATCCACGTACTTTTCCAAGTTCACGTATTTTTTTTTCAAATTCCTGTATTGTTTGACGAACCACATACATTATAATTTTTATAATTCACATACTGTTCACATGCTGTTTGAGTATTATTGCATAATTTTTATAATTTACGCGTTTTTATGAAACCACGTACATTTTTCAAGTTCGCGTACTTTTTTTCGAGTTTACGTACTTTTTCTAAACCGATGGTTTTTTTCCAAAAAAAACTACGCGGATTTGGACAAAGTATGTGAATTTGAAAAAATTACGCGAACTTGAAAAAAGTACACGGATTTGAAAAGTACATGAATTTGAGTCAGCATTGTCAGAACTAGGGTGAGTCAACACCAAAACCGGTCAAAATCAAGTCTGGGGATGAAGCTTGTCTGGTTTCAGTAGTTGGGGTGCAAGTTGTCTGGTTTTAATGTTGAAGGACCTAATCTAGACTACGTCAGGAGTTGAAGGACGGAGAGTATACTTTTCTCTTTTAATATTTATCGGAAGCAAAAGAAACGGAACCAGAAAACCATTCGTGGGCCGGCTGCCGGCCCACCGTGCATTTTGGGGCCTTCCCTTTCGCTGTGCCCACTCTATCTGACTTCCCGTGCTCGGTGCTCCTCACCGCCGTTCGGCGCACGGACGCCGTCGGCCATTGGGCATGCCGCTGACCTCCAGCGGCGCGCACTCGGCCTCCACCTCCACCAGCGGTGTAACCGCTCTGGCTCACCTGGTACTTCCCATAAAAAGAAATCAACCGGGACCTGTTCCAGCTTGGTTTCAACCTGAGCCCCGTTTCAATCTGATGCCATACACTGTCTCGCTGTTCATTCTTTACTCATTTGGCGTCCGCCGTTTCCTAGGTTTACCGACGATGCCGAACAGGGGAAGGAAAGCGCCTCCCAATGCCACGCGCGGTTCCGATCTGCTGGTAAATCCAAGCTCTGTTTTCTCCCCCTGCTCTAAATTTCTAGTTTGGACCAAGATTTGTCACATTGTCTCGAATTTAACCTAAAACTTATATCTTAGGAAGAATGTACATGAACATTGACCAATGCAAGAGTACTGCTTGTTGGCTTATAGTCCAAGTGTTTTTTTTATTTGTATTATTCTTTTCTCAGTGTATTGAATCTACATTTTCCCCCCGATAAGGATATTGAATCTACTTATGTGGTCTATCTTTCAAAAACTTTGGAGTTTTTTATATGCCCTTCCTTTTCATCCTTAGATTCTTAGTGCGGTTTTTGGCCATTGCTGTTGATGTTGCTAGTACCACTGCCACAATTGCTCATTATGTGAATTTAGATGATCATGTGAGGATGCTCGATTACCCATTTGACAGGTACATGCTGCTGCAAAAGGGCTATCTAAAGCATGATTGTTCTTTCCTCCGCCTCTGGTCTTTCCTACCATTTTTTTTTTGAAGGTCCTTTCCTTTCCTACCATATGGTACCCAAGATTATAGATTATGCTACTGTCCAAATGCTGAATCCAGTACTCGCTCATTTGCCTACTTTGCTTCATTGTCCATAATTTTTACTCATCATCTTTTTAATGTTTTCCTTATCTTCCTTCAATCTTATGGAATCTGCAAAAGGATTTGTAGATCTCTTGCAAGCTGACTTACACAAAGATATTTGATGGCTATTTGAACTTTGAAGTGCCCCCTCCTACAGCGGTATTCTAAATATATTGTAGTGCACGGTACAAACTGAGACAAAATAACTTAAAATATTCATATTTTCACATATATTTATATATTAATCTTTACCCTCTAATCTTTTCTTTTCCAAAATTCTACGCAAAAATGTGTGACCCCCACCCCCAAAAAGCATTTTTTCAGTTGGCATTAAGGAATGCTGCCTTGCCAAATTGCCAGTCTTTAATTACTGAAAACAACATTCTCATTCAGTGATCAGACCTGTTATGCGCCAACTACTGCAGCGAAGTTTCCAGAGAACCATAGTGCAGATATAACTAAGTATATACAAAATGTTGGAACTGGTCGGTCCGGAGTCCAAGTTGGTGCCACAGTTTAAACTGCAGCATCCATGGAAGTGCAGACATGCATGTTTACAAGAGTGTCGATCAGCGGCATGAAATGCAATTACATGAATGATAATCTGCCAAGAAAACTGTTGACATGTCAGTCAGCTGCAGAAACCATCTCGGAGTACCTTTCTAGCATCATATGCTTTGACAGGTCAGTGAAATAGCCCTTTTCAACTTCAAGCCCTTGCTCCTCTGCAATCTGCTCCACCAGCCATTGAACCCGATCGGCGCCGACGTGGTCTGGATCCAGCAAAAAACATGCGATCTCCGTGCAATTGTCGCCATGGAAAAGCGCAAGTGCCTGTACTGACGGGAGCCCTCCGCTCCGTCCAGTCACCCTCCGGGTGATTCTTCTCACGGTTGGGACATCCTTGCAGAATATCGGCACATTGTAGCTCTCGACCAAAGGTTGAGCTCCGACCATGGTGGCGCCTCTTTCACGAGGAACGTGAACTGGGCCCACATCTGGCTTCATCGGTAGAGTATCAGGGAGCACCGGGCCTGCCCATTGGACGCCCTTGTGGTTTGGCCGGAAGTAGCCGAGCTCACGCCGGACTGCACTGACGCTCTTGCTGGTGGGGTGTGCTGCCGCATATAGGAACACTGGAACTGCATACATAATCAAAACATTTACATAGCGTATCATCATTTGCTAATTATAGAAGATCTTGTCGGAGGACACACCTTGCAAGCCATTGCCAATGTCAGAGGCTACCAGCTTAGCCAGCTGAGCAGCATCCTCTATTGTGTCCGCTTGATTCAAGGGGTGGAATGAAATGTCATCGACGACACCAATCCTTGGATGAGTTCCACAGTGCACTTCGAGGTTTATGGCTGAAAATGCAGCCTCGATCATCGCCAGCAGTACCTTCCTGATTGGGCTAAATACAGCTCCACCAGTCGAGCTTTCGTTGGTGATGTAGGAGACAAGCGTGTAGCGGACACGGTTGTAGTACTCATCCTCGAACTTGTTGAGTAGAACCACCTCAGGGTCTTTCTGGCCTATGCGGCTGATGGCATCGACAACAGCCGCATTTTGGCTTTCAGAGATGTAGAGCTTGCAACAGATCACCTTCGAGTGCATGGTGCTGAGCTTCGCCTTCACGTTTGCCTTTGGAGCAGATGAACAAGGTATGAATTCAGGTGAGGATAAACTGAAATTTCATTTTATTTATTTTTTGCTTCGAAATGGTACTGGGTGGCTTAATTCATAGTAGTATCTAGTACATGTGTCTGAATATCTGATTACATAATCGACCCAGAGACAGCAGAAATCAACTAGTTTTATCATCTGTATGAGAATCTCACCGCAAGAAACAGAAATTAGAAGTTCATATATGGCTGAATAACTCAGTTCTCTCGCAGTCTGTCTGTTCTACTAGATTGTATCTAAACTCAAAATCCTGGTTCAAATCTTGAGGAACTGGAGGGGCTGGGTACCAAAACATACCTGGTCGGTGTGCTTGCTCTCCATGCCTTCGGCTCCCCTCTCCCTCTCTCTCTCTCTCTTGTGGGGAATGGAATGGAGTGGTAGAGCAACGCCTTCTTCTTATGGTTATATGGATCAAAAAGTTGCTTTCAAGGAACCTTTTTGTTCCGAGTAAGCCCCAACCATGGAAGGACGGAGCATGTGCTCTTCAGCTTTATGACTCAGCGGTCCCCTACATCTACATATACTTGCATAGTTATCTTTGCTTGTCCCCCAGCTGCATGCCACCGAGCTCTGGGAAACATTATTCTTATGCACATGGTAACATGTGATTGCCCTCTTAAACCGCATCACCTGTTGAATCCCTTGGATTCATTATGCATAATCAATCTTATCTCTTACTCTTTGCCGTGGACCTAATTTCATTACTTGTGGATAATGAAATCTTGTGTGTGTACCCCCATCCATCTAGGTGGCCGGTGCAATGTCATTGTCCACCTCAGAAGCACACGGTTTCGTCGAAAACCGTCACTGGAAGGGACGGGAATTAATGGGATGACAGCTCTCTGCATCTCGAAATTATACATTTTGCCAAAGATAAATGTCGTGTGACGGTCATGCCGATTATTTGCTGCTTTTGTGCATTGGCAATTAATTAACTCCCTGAAGACGTATATACTCCCTCCATTCCTAAATATAAGTCTTTTTTAGAGATTCCATCATAGACTACATACAGAGAAAAATGAGTGAATGTATACTCTAAAAGACGTCTATATACATCTGAATGTAGTATCTATAGTGAAATCTCTAAAAAGAGACTTATATTTAGGAACTGAGGGAGTATAACTGAGTGTATGCTCATGGCCGTCCTCCTAAAGCCGGATTGCTTCACTTATAGTCGAATTGCCTCTCTTGCAGGTTGCATTCTGTGTACCACTATCGATTTGTAGGGCTCTCACGTCTTGGGAAGAGCAGTTTGGAGGACTCTGGTCAGCGGCAAATTTGACAAATTTGACCTATAGACGCAATTAAATCACAGAATGAACTGTCCGTAGAACTATTTCACACGGCTGACCTGTGGCGCTTAGCTCTCAGGCGCTGCACTAGTGCAACGCCTGGGAGTTAGGCGCTGCACTAGTGCAACGCCTAGGAGCTAGGCGCTGCACACGACTTAGTAATTTTCTGATCACACGTGTGCGACGCTGGCCGTGTAGCGCCTATCTGTGAGGCGTTGCACAGGGTAGTGTGGCGCCTTCGTGGCGGGCGTCACACAAAAAGGTCAGCCGCGTGAAATAGTTTCACGGATAGTTCATTATATGATTTGATTCCGTCTATAGGTCAAATTTGTTAAATTTGCCCATATCAGCGGCGAGGACCGGGACAAAGGGGGATGGATCGCCGTGGGCAATGTGATGGGGAACGGGACAAAGACCTGACCTGTATCGATGGGTACACTGCTCTCTGGATAGGACTGTGCAGCCGTACGTGGCGATCACGTGCATCTTGGAAAAGCATTTGTGATCTGAAATGAGCCGTCCTTTTCCACGTCGATATGCTCATGTGGTCATCTGCGCTGCCGCTGATTTTTCTTTTCGGTTACTAGAGCTCGTTCATGATGATTGGATTGGATTCATGTAGGCTTCAAATCGGCCATGTGAACTGAGCTGACTTGTATTCTGTCAGACTGGTGTGGCAAACGCTATACAGCTCCTAAATATAAGTTTTTTTAAAAAAAATTCAGTACGGACTACGTATGGATATATATGGACGTATTTTAGGGTGTACGCTCATTTTGCTTCATATGTACTCCCTCCGTTCTGAATTACTTGTCTTAGATTTGTCTAGATACGGATGTATCTAGACTCATTTTAATGCTAGATACATCTGTATCTAGACAAATCGAAGACAAGTAATTTGGAACGGAGGGAGTAGTCCATATTGGAATCTCTAAAAAAGACTTGTACAATACTTAGGAACGGAGGGGGTACAAAATGGCAATGGTCACTTTTGGTAGTGTCTTGCTGATGTGGATAAATAAGTTATCAGTTTTGCTAAAGTACATCTAGATGTGTCATAAGTATTGCATATCTAAGTCCTATGACATTGATCTTACAATTTGAATGATTCGGATCCCACAAGCCATCCAACGGCGCCCCGCATCGGTCCGTGGATCAGTCTGAGTGTCCATTTTCCCGCAAGCCAGGGGCTTTATGAGGGTTCGGACGCCGCACTGTTCCCGTGGCAAAATCCTCCTTTCTCAACCGTCTCCTCTACCATCCCATCTCTCTCCACCCAAATTCCTGCCCTTTTTCAATAGTGACGACGGCGCCACATGGACCCTTATGAAAATCCGACAGAGAGGGCGGCGGCGATGGATCCGACCATCGCAGCCGGTCGAAAGATCGACTCGATGACATGGCAAAACCGTTGCCTCAAAGCAAAGGCAAAGGTGGCACTGCTCAAAGCAGAAGAGTGGCGAGGGTGGTGACGTGTAAGGCCGAGAGGTTTAACATCTTTATGGTGGCGACCGAGAAGAAGCTTAAGCTTGAAGAGAAGAAGGTCAAGCTTGAAGACAAGAAGATTGAGATCGCAACCGTTTCGGATTTAGAGATGTTGGCCTTAAAGATGGAGAATATGGATGGCGATGCAAGGATGATCGTGCAAATCCGACCATCTTAGGATGTTGAAGTGCTCGAAGAATCAGCTGGAGACGACGAAGGAGGCAACTGTCGGTGTCAAAACCGGCGGATCTCGGGTAGGGGCTCCCGAACTGTGCGTCTAAGGCTAATGGTAACAGGAGGCGGGGGACACAATGTTTACCCAGGTTCGGGCCCTCTTGATGGAGGTAATACCCTAATTCTTCTGTGGGGGGTTTGCATGTAATTCGTGAGGTCTGAAATATAAAGTACCCTAGCATATGCTCCGAGCCGTGCATGCACTACGACCCAGATGCTCTATGTCCCACATGTCGGCGAAAGGGAGCACGTGGAAATAGCCTAGGAGTACATATAGGAGGATAAATGCGTGAAAAAATATGTACTGTGAAGCGTAGCTGCGATTCAAAAAGGAGACCTAAAGTGATGACAGCTATAGGTCGCACGCACCCAACTAGTGGTACTAGACATACGACTATTTTTCCCTCAAAAAAAGAGGTACAAGTGCTCACTACTCCTATTCTATCAACACGAGTCCCATCTGACAACAGCGTCCGTGCTATAGCTAGCTCTTCTCCTTCGTTTCTCTCTTCTAATTCTAAACTCGGCCGACGCCCGGTGGGCGGGCTGGGGATTTGCCGATGGTCGGTTTGCTCAATTGCGGCCCCACCTCACAGTGGAAACGTTACGACTGGAATAAAAATGCCATATACTCCCTCCGTTCCTAAATATAAGCCTTTTTAGATACTATTTCAAATGGAATACAACATATGGATGTATGTAGACATACTTTAGAGTGTAGATTCACTCATTTTTCTTCGTATGTAGTCACTTGCTGAAATCTCTAGAAAGGCTTATATTTGGGAACGGAGGGAGTACTATACTAATAAAATATTAAGGCCACAAGGCGATGCAGTGCTGGTTACAGGAGGCAAGAATAAGAGATGCATCCATCGACAACGTCCACCTCCTCGACTCAGGGCGCCGACCCACCGAATGGCGGCTAAGTAGCTTTCGTGGCCAGGTCAACGTGCTTCTGAACAATGTCGTTCAAAGATTCCAACCGCTAGAAGAAGTCCAACATCTTTCTGTCCTCGCTTGCCTTGTAGTGGCCTATGTAGACGATTTCCTTGTAGACGTGGATGTGCAGGTCGACGGTTTCTTGCATGGCGAGGCGCTGCGCGTTGAGCGCGGCCTCGAGGTGCACATTCTTCGTCGCGACCTCCGGCACCTGCAGGGCCACTAGGGCTTGAAAGAGTTCGTCACCATGGAGGCCGATGAGGGTGGCAGGCAATGGGGATCCTGGGCGCACGGGCTGGAACAGTACGTCAAGGTCGTCCACGCGCTTCTTGATGGCGGTGAACTTGCGGATGGAGTTGACCATTATGTAGTCCATGCGAGAGGCGAAGCCGGCGTCAGCGAGGGCTACAATGCCCGCGGTCGCCAGCACCATCTGGAAACGCTGCACGGTGCGGGGCCGCAGGCCGGCGCCTTGGATGATTTGGCACAACTGACTGCCGCTCGCGTCCATCGCCTCCATAGGTGCTTGTGGCTTCTGGTCACTTGGTCTTGGATAGGAGTGAGCATTGTTGCGCAGAGACTAGGAGCAGATGGATTGGAGTGGTGGGGCGCCTTTATATGAGAGTCCAAACTCTGTTGCATTCACATCGTGCTGGCTCTATTCTGCTTCTCCAATTAATTCCCTTTGCATGTAATTGAGGATGCATCATTGACCGTTCAACGTCTCGGGAACCGCTACCCTCTCCCTCCTTGGCATTCAAGCACCTATGGAGGCTACTGCCGCTCGCGTCTATCGCGTGTCAGAAGACGTTCCCGTGGACGACGAGGTGCCTATGGAGACTTCATAAATTTCAAGATGATAGTGCCGGCTCAGTCTTCCGGAGGGGCTCATAGGGGTAGGGTGTGCGTGTGTGCATTCATAGGGGTGAGTGTATGCGCGTGTATATGAGCGCTTGCGTCTGTACTGTGTTAAAAAAACGTAAATGTGTGTCAAAAAGAGACTAGTCAGTATATTCAATATTGTGCACCGTAACCAAGGCGGAGAAGAAAACGAGAGAACTACGTATTTATTTACAGTGCAGATTCACTCATTTTGCTCCATATGTACTCTGTCTCGGTGTAGTCTAGTCACTTGTTGAAATCTCTAGAAAGGCAAATACTCCTTTCTGGTTTACATAGCAATTTTGTCTCATGCAAGAGCCTGGTTATATGCGTGCTCCAAGGTTCGCAACTGCCATGTTCGGGTTGCGCTTGGCTCTTCGCCTCTTCGAGAAGACAAACAATGATGATGCTACTACTGCTTCTACAGTATCAATCCACTGCTGCATGTCCGTCCAGCGCGAGCGGGAGGGATAGCTTGTTGTAGTACTATAAGCAAAAGCCTGTCCTCGTTTGCGAGCCACCGTGTGCATGGGCGAGGGAGAAGGCGTGTAGTAGTAAAATCAAGCTTCTCCTCGTTGTACGAGTTGACATGTCACATCATAGCACTGGCGCCACATGGTTGCCTCTAAACTTGGCTGAAAGACCCGCAGTGTACAATATAATTGATGCAACCTCTAACATTTACCCACGACAAATTAAAATATATATTCCTGTCTTGACTAGATGAGCGTGCAAACTACAATCACCAGGATGGCAGGTAGGGCCAGAACATTATTTTAATAAAAAAAGCTTCGAGACAGCCACATAGCATGGAGCTGACCCCAACGATTTTAAGCTTACATGCATGGTACACGCTATCCTAGACTACTCTACACATGAAACTGCCACACTAGCATCCGGGCTGCGCTTGGCTCTTCGCCTCTTCGGGAAGTCGAACAATGGTGGAGTACTACCGCAGTGGAGGAGTACTACAGTATGCTTCTGGTCATCTGACACCGATTGAACTGCTACATGTCCACCCGTGTGGGAGGGAGAGCGTGTAAAGCTTCTCCTAGTCTTGCTAGCCACCACACTCATGGGGAGGGAGGGATGCAACTTCATTGACATAGTGCTCCTGCCTTTGCGTGTATGACAGGTGGGCCCAACAGGTGGGTGGCCTACCTATCATACAACCAAAGGCAGGTGCAGTTAAGGCACTGGAGCTCAGTCCGTGAGGGAGAGGATAATCAAACTTCTCGTTGTTGTACGAGTTGACACGACACATCAAAGCACTACACTCGATATATTTCAATAATTTGTGTTTACCGATGCATTAATTACGACACATGCATGCATACCATCACTCTCCTTTTGATACTTGCATGTGTTGATTTAATGCACCTTGAAGTAGTATGAATATGTGACGGTAAAGCTTTGTAATGCCCCGGCCCTAAAGCGAGAGATGGTTGTGCACGAGGAGGGCGAGATCATGCAAACCGAACAGGACCCAACGATGGAGCTCTCTATGGTCTCGATGGACCTCACCTTGCTCCACAGCCCCTTGTGCCTCTGTCCCTTGAAGCCTCTAGTGTATGATGTTCGGATACACCTCGTCCGCTCGGCTGATCGAGCAAGGTGCAGGTTTCTTGATTGATGTGTTGTTCGATTGATGTGTGAAGTGCAAGGGAGGGCACCTGGCCTTCGCGGACTGCCGTGTCGAGCGCCCCGGGAACCAGCGGCAGTGCCAGAAGTGCGAGCGCGACGGTTGCTTCGACGAGCGGAACACGGCTATGGACGCCGTCCTCTCGTTGATGAGGGTGGAGTGCCCGCACGAAGGCTGTTAGCTTTACGTCATTTACCACAAGCTTGCCGATCACCAGAGCGTGTGTCCGCTCGCACCCTGCAATTGCCCCGTGCCTGTCTGCGGCTACAAAGGCCTACCGCCGGTGCTCTCCCACCACATCAGCACCGCGCATCCCATGCCCATGCACAGGATCCGGTATGGCAAGGTGCTCCAGCTGCAAGTGCTACTATCGGAGCCATGACTCTTGCTGTTCACAGAGGAGGACGGCCGCGCGTTTTTCTTGGTCGGCGGCGCGCTCGACATCGGCGCGCCTATCACCGTGTCGGTCGTCTGCATCAGAGTGAGCGTGTCCCCATTGCCGCACTACGTGGCTAAGCTGTGGGCGAACGGCCCGTCGGGGGAGCCCAAAGGCACGACCGACGCTGTCAAGGTGGAAATGGAGGTGAACAAGTAGCAAGGATCCCGGCGACGTCGCCGTGCAGGAGCTGACCTTATTCACAGTTCCGCCCAAGCTGCTGGCCGGGGCTAAGCTGGTGTCCCTCCATATTTAGATTGACAAGCTCACGTCCTAAATGTTTCTACAATGCCTTCTATTTATCTTAGTAATATGCTAATATAGGGTTTAGCTCAGTCTACTTTAGCTTAAGAGATGGTAGGTTTTGGTGGCGATGCAACAATTACTTCGACATAAGATCAGTAATTTCCAACAGTCGAACGGATATTTTGTGTCTGTTGGATATAAAGTTCCTTTGGGTAAGAAGTACTACTTGTCATCAAAATGGATAAAAGGAGATGTATCTAGACGTATTTTAGTTCTAGATATGTCCCTTTTTTATCCATTTTGATGACAAGTATTTTCGGACAGAGGGAGCTTATATGCTTGTTTGTTCACGAAGTGTTTCATACTTGTGCGAGTTGATGCGACACATCAAAGTAGTAGTACTACTAGTAGTACTCCCTCCGACCCTAATATTCTGCGCATAAGTCGAGGCACAGATACCAAGCAGGGCCTGGTTGTGTTGGGTAACTCACCCGACTACGCAAACAAGCAGACAAAGCTTGTGTCGTGTTGGTGCCATGTGCGGCCCGCACATTAACTAAAACCTCGCGCCTCCATCTTAGCCTTCGCGTTTTAAACTTCTCAATCTCAAGGCCAAGGAGCAACGTGAAACCTATGATAGAGCCACTCGGATGGTTGAGAACACTACAATTTGTAGCTAAAGATGTGTGTGTGAGAGAGGACGAGTGCGTGCGTGCACCTCTTCTCTTCCTGTATAACGTACTAAACTGAGAGTACAAGTGTATGTGGGTGGCATCGACCTAGGCAGCTAGAGATGGTGCGTGCGCGAAGTCCAGAGAGATAGGTGTAATGCATCTGAAAAAAGACTAGTCTATAGCTCGCAACGAGGCTATTCCTGTCGAACGCCCCAATAACCGTAAGATATGTATCCGATGGTGCCAGTTATTGCACGTACACAGCAGTAGAAAAAGAACTACCATGGCATATGCTACACCACGGCCGAGAACACGTGCCCACGTTACGCCATCCGGGAATAGTGCCGCACTTCGAAACTAGAACCGTCAATAAATTTTGAGCTTGCATCTCGTCACATTCCAAATTACTACTACTACCACACTATATTTAATTGCAAACCTGTTCACACTGATCACAACCTAAACGGTTTCCCACTTAGGAGCGTACTAGTACTCGGTTATAAATACTACTATGCCAAGATGACTACACATTCCTCCTCAACCCCTCATCCACAAAAACAAACAAGTCATTCAGCATCCTTCCCTTGAGTCTGCCATGGCCAGCGTGAGTTCTGGGTCGAGAGATTACTACCAGGGAGAGGCGAGCATGGAAGCGGAAGCACGAGAGATGTCCCGCCTCGCTGCGAAAGCAGCCGACATGTCCCGCCATGCGGAAGTAGCAGCACAGAGGTCCTGCCGCGCCGCCGAAGCAGCATGGAGGTCCCGCCGCACCATCGATGCAGCAGACTGGTCCGGCCATGCCGCGGAAGTAGCAGAGATGTCCAGCCGCACCGCGAATGCAGCAGAGATGTCCCACCACACCGCGGCGGCCTGGGAAAATGTCTCGCAGGCAGGCAACGACTCTTACAGGCGCATGCATGCGATCGTCCATAGCCAGATGGATCAGATCTCCGGCTGGGCGAGGTTGCAGGACGACATGAAAGCCTTGTTTGAACAGGCTACCGGCGTCATCCGGCAACTAAGGGAGGGCAATGAGAGGCTCCGGGCTGAGTGCGACCTACTGAGGGCGAAGATCGTCCGAAGTGCAGACCAGCAGGAGGAGACCAGTGCCTTGTTGAAGAGGACCGGCGTCATCGTCAAGAAACTTATGGACGAGGATGACATGCTCCACATTGAACGCCAAAGGCTGGTGGAGGAATCCATGGGTCCTCTCAAGCTGTGTCTTGAGGACACGAAAGAGCTCATCACCGCTCGCCGCGGAGACTAGTTCCCGCGGCCTGCAGCAACGCATCAAGAAAGTAGAGATCAGTGAGCCAGATTGTTGTCTTCCTTCTTCTTTTACCCTTGTGTATTTCGGGCGTAGCCGCATGTGGCTTTTTTGATTATCTTCCTAATTATGTAAGAAAATTATTATCCACTGTCGTCGTCCTTATATATTCATAAGTTTTGCTATAAGTCACAGTAGATGCTATATAGGTCCGTAGGATCTTACATCAAGATCCGTGCAAAATTTTCTTTTCAGATTTTCTTTTTTCTCTCTTAAATCTCAGTCGAGTGAGACATAGCCACGCCATTAAGCAGAGGCTCGGGCACCACTAATGGAGACCTTGGGAGAGAGGTGGGCAGCAGATGGAGGTCAAAGGGCTCTCCTCCCAATAAGCACGCGCAGGGGTCCGATCGCACACCTCTCGTTCTCAAATAGCTACCCTGCACGGCGCCTCCTAGCTAATAAAAAAAGGGGACCCGTGGCGGAACATAAATGGTAAATAGAACGCCCATGGTTTCAATAATACTTGTGTTTCCGATTGTAACGTGACAACACTTGTTCCAAAATGACTTTGTTGATAGTTAATGTGTGCGCCTTCGCAAATTGGACAACAAAATTACACAGCATGTTGGTGCCATGTCATGGAACCAAGCCAAGTTTCATGATTTTCATGCGTGTTTTGGATTTACAGGAATTAAAAAAAATTCAAGTTTCTCAATGTTTCCAGCCCAGCCACGACGCCCAGAATTTTGAATTTCATTCCCATTTCTTGCATGGGACCTAGAAATTTACCCGAGGACACACATGTGATTTTTCAACCAACTTTGGTGCACTTGAGCATGTGCTTGTATTTCAAATTTGAATTATGCACACAAAGGTGACACGTTCCCTCTCAGAACCACGAGCCTTCTTGAGAGAAGCTCCGGTTTGCAAGAAGCTTATAACAAAAATTTGTTCCTATTCGGCCAATTTTTTTACCACAACATGGTAGTACCATGACATGACACCATGCCAAGTTTCATGATTTTCAGGTGTGTTTTGGATTTACAAGAATTTTAAAACCAAGTTTCTCAATGTTCTCGGCAGAGCCACGATGCCCAGATGTTTGAATTTCATTCCCATTTCTTGCATGGGACCTAGAAATTCACCCAAGGACACACATGTGATTTTTAACCAACTTTGGTGCACGGGAGCATGTGCTTGTAGTTCAAATTTGAATTATGCACATTAAATGACCAAAAACTCAATTAATGTATAAAAAAGGCCAAACGAACCCGGAATAATTCCAAAATTTAACAGGGCACTCATGTAGTTCTATGTTGTGTCTGTAAAGAAACTCAAGGGGGCAGCGTATATCGTTTCACACTCAAAGGTGACACGTTCCCTCTCAGAACCACGAGCCTTCTTGAGAGAAGCTTCGGTTTGCAAGAAGCTTATACCAAAACTTGTTCCAAATCGGCCCAATTTTTACCATAGCATATTAGTGCCATGACATGACACCATGCCAAGTTTCATGATTTCCAGGCGAGTTTTGGATTTACATGAATTTAAAATCCAAGTTTCTTGATGTTCTCGGCCGAGTAACGATGCCTAGATGTTTGAATTTCATTCCCATTTCTTGCATGGGACCTAGAAATTCACCCGAGGACACACATGTGATACCAACTTTGGTGCACGGGAGCATGTGCTTGTAGTTCAAATTTGAATTTTGCACATTAAATGAACAGAAACTCAATTAATGTATAAAAAAGCCAAACAAACCTAGAATAATTCCAAAATTTAATAGGGCACTCATGTAGTTCTGTGTTGCCTCTGTAAAGAAACTCAAGGGGGGGGGTGGCAGCGTATATCGTTTCGCATTCAAAGGTGGCACGTTCCCTCTCAGAACCACGAGCCTTCTTGAGAGAAGCTTTGGTTTGCAACAAGCTCATAGCAAAACTTGTTCCAAATCGGCCCAATTTTTTACCGCAGCATGTTAGTGCCACACCATGCCAAGTTTCATGATTTCCAGGTGAGTTTTGGATTTACATGAATTTAAAATCCAAGTTTCTTGATGTTCTCGGCCGAGTCACGACGCCCAAATGTTTAAATTTCATTCTCATTTCTTGCATGGGACCTAGAAATTTAACCAAGGACACACATGTGATTTTTCAACCAACTTTGGTGCACAGGAGCATGTGCTTGTAGTTCAAATTTGGATTATGCACATTAAATGTCCAGAAACTCAATTAATGTATAAAAAGGCCAAACAAACCCGGCATAATTCCAAAATTTAACTGGGCACTCATATAGTTCTATGTCGCCTATGTAAAGAAAATCAGGGGGAGGTAGCGTTTATCATTTCACACACAAAGGTGACACGTTCCCTCTCGGAACCACGAGGCTTGTTGAGAGAATCTCCGGTTTTGCAAGAAGCTTATACCAAAACTTGTCCCAATTCAACCAAAAATTATACATATGAAAATAGGGTTTAGATTATCCCGAACAACTCACTACCTAGACCAAAGTACTATGATTTGAATTCAACATAAAATGGATACAACTATTTGAATTGGAGATCGTATGGTACATGTAGTTCATAGTGAAATATGTTTACTGCTATATGCATGTTTTTTGTTATCTAGATAATATTTAAGTGATGGTACAACTTGACAACAATCGTATTCAAATAAGTAAAATTGATTCAAATTTATTCCATATGGTAGACGATAATATATATGTTCATAGGGTGGAGTAAAATGTTCATATATGATGGAAGATCAAAATGTACGGCTACATCAATTATAAACCGCAAGGTCACCTAACAATAATTCGAATTGAACATAACGTGGATTCAAAAATTGAAATTCGAGATCCTGGCATTTGTAGTCATATAAAAAGGGACATTACTCTTTCTTTTGGTGGGAATTGATTTGTTTTTTGTCGTTGTTGAGGGAATTGCGAATCAATTTCGTACTGTATAGGGTAATCTTGTTCTCCTGATTTTTTTACATTTTTCTTGTATTTTTTCAATGGCGTTTATAGCAATATAGTAAAAGGGGACATGACTCTCTTGTGTCTTGTATGAATTGTTTTTTTGTACATGTTAAGTTTGTTCTGCCAAATAAGGAATCCACACCTGGTTATCCCAAAATTTTCAAGCTCGAGTATGTTTTGTCTCACCTGCTTTGAAACTCCCGCCTCTTCAACCCATGCCACGGCTTGTTATCCCAAAATTTTGACACGCGCAAAAACTCCCTCCTCATCCGGAATCGGTCCCGCAGCCCAGACACGTGAAATCCCCCTTCTACTCCTCAGCCGGAAATGCCGGCTCGATGTCGCAGTGTCAAAGCCGGTGGGGGTACGCTGGCAACTTACCCTACATTTTGGGCAAGTGCGTCCCTAAGCATGGCTCCGCTTACCTTCCCCTTCGTTCCTCCCATTCATATGCCGAGGCCGCCAAAACCCGCGAAACCCCACGCTCCTCCGTCGGCCTCCCGACTGCTGCCCAGCCGGAGACTCTTCCCCGACGATGTCGTCCACCGCAATAGCTCACCGTCCCTCATCCACCGCACTTGATGAGGATCCGTCGTCGATCTTGTCGTCCCGCCGGATCAGCCGCTCCGTCTTCCACCTCCAAGGATTTGCCCCAACATTTGCCTCGTCTATCGCGCCACCTTCATCCCCACGGCTTCGTCTTGACCTGCCCCACCAGAACGGCAGCACCCTCACTAATTCCTCCGATGAAGCCGAGACCAACTCGACGCCACCGAGGAGGTTCTGCACTCACCGCTGCATTTTATATTTTATTCGATCTCACGGGGCTGCCGGTGCTCGATACCGAGCAACCATGGCGGGTCTCCATTGACAGCGCCGTCACCGGCCACTTCATCCATGGTGTCTCTCCCCCATGTCATTGCTTCCTCGGCGGCGACTTCCACACCGGCACTAGCTACAGCTACTTCGACTCTCGCTAGCGCTACTACTGCTGCTCCGGCTCTTGCTTGCGCTGCGGCTCTATTCTTGCTGTCGGTCGCGCTACTGCACTACTCTTGCTTCCGTTCGTGCTGCTGCTCTGCTCTGCTATTGCTGTCATTCGCGCTGCTGCTCTGCTCTTGCTCTCGTTCATGCTGCTCTGCCCTTGTAGATCGCTAAGCGGAAGCGTTCAAGAGAACGGGGTTGAAGGAGTCGTACTCGTCGTGATCCAAATCACCGGAGATCCTAGTGCCGAACAGACGGCACCTCCGCGTTCAACACACGTACAGCCCGGTGACGTCTCCCATGCCTTGATCCAGCAAGGAGAGAGGGAGAGGTTGAGGAAGAGTCCATCCAGCAGCAGCACAACGGCGTGGTGGTGGTGGAGGAGCGTGGCGATCCTGCAGGGCTTCGCCAAGCACCTACGGGAGAGGAGGAGGTGTCACGGGAGGGAGGCGCCAGGGCTTCAGGTGCGGCTGCCCTCCCTCCCCTCCACTATATATAGGGGCAAGGGAGAGGGGGGGGGGGGCGCAGCCTTGGCCCTTCCTCCAAGGAAGGGTGCGGCTAGGGATGAGTCCATCCTCCCCAAGGAACCTAGGAGGTGACTTCCCTTTTAGGACTCTCCCTTTCCCTTATCTCTTGGCGCATGGGCCTCTTGGGGCTGGTGCCCTTGGCCCATATAGGCCAAGGCGCATACCCCTACAGCCCATGTGGCCTCCCCGGGGCAGGTGGACCTCTGGTGGACCCCCGGACCCCTTTTGGCACTCCCGGTACAATACTGATAATGCGCGAAACTTTTCCGGCGACCAAAACAAGACTTCCCATATATAAATATTTACCTCCGGACCATTCCAGAACTCCTCGTGACGTCCGGGATCTCATCCGGGACTCCGAACAACATTCGGTAACCACATACAAACTTCCTTTATAACCCTAGCGTCATCGAACCTTAAGTGTGTAGACCCTACGGGTTCGGGAACCATGTAGACATGACCGAGACGTTCTCCGGTCTATAACGAATAGCGGGATCTGGATACCCATGTTGGCTCCCACATGTTCCACGATGATCTCATCGGATGAACCACGATGTCAAGGACTCAATCAATCTCGTATACAATTCCCTTTGTCTAGCGGTATTGTAGTTGCCCGAGATTCGATCATCGGTATGCCGATACCTTGTTCAATCTCGTTACCGGCAAGTCTCTTTACTCGTTTCGTAACACATCATCCCGTGATCAACCCCTTGGTCACATTGTGCACATTATGATGATGTCCTACCGAGTGGGCCCAGAGATACCTCTCCGTTACACGGAGTGACAAATCCTAGTCTCGATTCGTGCCAACCCAACAGACACTTTCGGAGATACCTGTAGTGCACCTTTATAGCCACCCAGTTACGTTGTGACGTTTGTTACACCCAAAGCATTCCTACGGTATCCGGGAGTTGCACAATCTCATGGTCTAAGGAAATGATACTTGACATTAGAAAATCTTTAGCATACGAACTACGATCTTTGTGCTAGGCTTAGGATTGGGTCTTGTCCATCACATCATTCTCCTAATGATGTGATCCCGTTATCAACGACATCCAATGTCCATGGTCAGGAAACCGTAACCATCTATTGATCAACAAGCTAGTCAACTAGAGGCTTACTAGGGACATGGTGTTGTCTATGTATCCACACATGTATCTGAGTTTCTTTTTCAATACAATTATAGCATGGATAATAAACGATTATCATGAACAAGGAAATATAATAATAATAACTAATTTATTATTGCCTCTAGGGCATATTTCCAACATGTTGGGCTATGCCACGTGTTGACGTATCATAGGCGCCTTCGGTCCAATGAGTGGATGGCATCTGTCCCAACGGTGAGCCGACACGTGTTTCCTCCAGCCAATGATGATTTTACACATGGAAAATCCCCATTGGTCGGGGTTGTTAATGGGTTATTGGATCCAAAACCGGACCCGATAGCGTGACCGTGAGCTGTTATGATGGATGCCACGTGTTGGTCACCCTTGATGAAAGCACTTCTATGACGCGCGATTTATTGTCATGGAAGTGGATACTTCCATGATGATAATTTTGGTAATGTCATGGAACACTTCTACGATAGAACATGTATGACTATCTTGATTCTGTCATAAAATCTTTATGGATGTACATGCATGACAGAAAACGTGACCTACTGTGACACACATGTATCATCACGGAAGTGTATTTTTTTTGTAGTGTACCTGTCTGGATTGACGAGGCCGAGCAGTGTGAAGGAGGGACGCCAGCGAGGAGGCGGTGCTGCAAGCAAGGAGGGAAGGTTTAAACTTGGAATGGAAGGCAGAAACAGGGAAAATGTGGCTTTTGGTAAGGGGGGGGAGGTAGACATTTCCGCAAAAGCCAAAAAATTCAATCGGTTCAGCGAAAAAACTGGCGCGCAAAGTGTCATCAGACACGGTCCCTTATTCAGAATTGTGTACAATACGTGAACATCACAAACGATTCAGATAACTTAACCCATGTGTGATGAGTTTGAACATCAAAATTTTTGGTTTGAATTTCCCTGGTTACAGTGGTCATCCACGTCATTGCATAATTTGGGTACACAAAGGAGACTACAGCATACCCACACTTCTTAATCGAGCAAGTTCAACAATTAAACAGAGCTAGCTGACCTAAACATTACTCTAAACAAATTAAGGACCGGCGCTCTTAATTAAACAAAACAAAGAGTATTACTATGGCTGGTGCTTGTCGATCTCCACCGCCTCCTCCATGTATAGCTCACGCCCGACGGTCTCCTAGGGAAGGGGCTGCATGGCATACATCGCGCCATATTCGGCAAGCATCTCGCCATCCGCATCTGCCTTCTCTTTGGAAAAGGCCACCACGAGCTGGGCGTGGGCGGCCGCGAACTGGGTTTGGACGGGCTCTGTCGTGGAAAGGTATGCGGTGGAGGAACGGAGGGCTGCTCGAACGCTCTCGGTGATTGCCAACTCTTCGGCCATGGTCTGACTGTTGTCGGTGAAGCTTCATTTGATTTGTGCGGTGATTGCCATGAGCTGGGCGTGGGCGGCCTCGACATGGTCATGGGCGGCCTCCATCAGGGCTCAGCCTGCCGCTGCGGAACGGACATGTGTTGTGCCACTCTTGCCAGTTGCTATCCCTGAGGCAGATGTTGCTGCCGCCACCTGAGAAGCAACACCTACCATTTGGGATGCCTTGGCCGTCCGGTCGCGGATTATGGCCGCGCTTATGCACCTTGTTAGCATGTGCATGGCGGCTACGACTGCGCTCTCACTGGAGTGGGCCGCCGAAGTTGCCCTCATGACACGGGTCCATGTCCCCATATATCACTGGCGACAATTGAACAGTGAAATAATATTTGGGGAGCGAGCTAGTGTTCTTGACACGTCGGCTGTGGAATGTAGCCGACACACATTCTCACGTAAGCCATAGGCATACTATACACCGACGATGCTCCAGGATATTTTGTACTACATCTCACACGGTTGGTGAAAATAAACTGTGTCAGATCTACTTGATTTTTCATCTTGATTTGCATTACATAATGGGGTCACAATGGCAATGGACGGTGTTTGAATTGCTAGAACTTTTATCTGCAGTGAACAAGCAACTATATGTGTGTCATAAAAATTGGAATTATTCAGGGTTCATTTGGACATTTTATACATTAAATTAGTTTTCTAGCCATTTCAGGTGCACAATTCAAAATTAGACTACATGCACATGCTCCGGTGCACCAACATGGGTTGTAAAATCATATATGTGTCCATGGGTTTATGCTTATGTCCCATGCAAGAAATGGGGATGAATTTCGAACACCACGACACTGTGGCTCTCCGGCAAAACATTGAGGTACTTGTTGGGGAATGTAGCATGCAATTTAAATTTTTTCCTAATGCTCACGCAAGATCTATCTAGGAGATGCATAGCAACGAGAGGGGGAGAGTATGTCCATGTACCCTCGTAGAGCGAAAGTGGAAGCGTTAGACAACGCGGTTGATGTAGTCGAACTTCTTCTAGCTCCGACCGATCAAGTACCAAACGTACGACACCTCCGAGTTCTGCACATGTTCAACGAGACGACGTTCCTCTCCCTGTTGATCCAGTAAGGTGTCGAGGAAGTAGATGAGTTCCGTCAGCATGACAGCGCAGTGACGGTGATGGTGAAGTGATCCGCGCAGGGCTTCGCCTAAGCATCGCGACAATATGATTGGTGTTGTAAACTGTGGAGGGGCGCCGCACACGACTAACATTTGTTGTTCTATTTTGTAGGCACCCCCTCCCCACATATATATAGGTTGGAGGGGAGGAGAGGCAGCCAATGGATCGCCCCAAGTAGGAGGAATCCTACTTGGGGTCCTCTCCCAATTCGGCCAACCCCCTCTCCTATTCCAATTCGGAGTAGGAAGGGAAGAGGGGGAAGGGGGAATCCTATTCCTTTTTTCCTTTTCTCCTACCCCTTTCCTTCTCCAATTTGGACAACCCATAGGGGGGGGGCGCACTAGCCCCTTTGTGGATGGCGCGTTTCCCCTCTTGGCCCATAAGGCCCATATCTTTTGCCGAGGTTGCCCGGAACCCCTTCCAGTGACCAGATAAGTACCTGGTGCTTCCCGAAACACTTCCGATGTCCGAATACCATCGTCCTATATATCAATCTTTACCTCTCGACCATTTTGAGACTCCTCGTCATGTTCGTGATCTCATCTGGGACTCCGAACAACATTTAGTCACCAAATCACATAACTCATATAATACAATATCGTCATCGAATGTTAAGCGTGCGGACCCTGTTGGTTCGAGAACTATGTAAACATGACTGAGACACCTCTTCGGTCAATAACCAATAGCGGAACCAAGATGCTCATATTGGCTCCCACATATTCTACGAAGATCTTTATCGGTTGAACCGTTATGATCACATATGTTATTCCTTTTGTCATCGATATGTTACTTGCCCGAGATTTGATCGTTGGTATCTTCATACCTAGTTCAATCTCATTACCGGCAAGTATCTTTACTCGTTCCGTAATACATCATCCTGCAACTAACTCATTAGTCACTTTGCTTGCAAGGCTTCTTATGATGTGTATTACCGAGAGGGCACAGAGATACCTCTCCGATACTCGAAGTGACAAATCCTAATCTCGATCTATGCCAACCCAAAAAACACCTTTGGATATACCTGTAGAGCATCTTTATAATCACCCAGTTATGTTGTGACATTTGATAGCACACAAGGCATTCCTCTGGTATCAAGGAGCTGCATAATCTCATAGTCGAAGGAATATGTATTTGACATGAAGAAAGCAATGGCAATATAACTGAACGATCAGACTACTAAGCTAATGAACGGGTCTTGTCTATCACATCATTCTCCTAATGATGTGATCTCGTTCATCAAATGACAACACATGTCTATGGTTAGGAAACTTAACCATCTTTGATTAAGGAGCTCGTCTAGTAGAGGCTTACTAGGGACATGGTGGTTTGTCTATGTATCCACACATGTATCAAGTTTCCGGTTAATACAATTCTAGCATGAATAACAAAAATTTATCATGATATAAGGAAATATAAAATAACAACTTTAATATTGCCTCTAGGGCATATTTCCTCCAGTCTCCCACTTGCACTAGAGTCAATAATCTAGTTCACATCGCCATGTGATTTAACACCAATAGTTCACATATTTATGTGATTAACACCCATAGTTCACATCGCCATGTGACCAACACCCAAAGGGTTTAGTAGAGTCAATAATCTAGTTCACATCTCTATGTGATTAACACCCAAAGAGCACTAAGATGTGATCATGTTTTGCTTGTGAGAGTAGTTTAGTCAACTGGTCTGCCATATTCAGATCCGTATGTATTTCACAAATTTCTATGTCTACAATGCTCTGCATGGAGCTACTCTAGCTAATTTCTCCCACTTTCAATATGTATCCATATTGAGATTTAGAGTCATCTGGATCGGTGTAAAAGCTTGCATCGATATTTACGACGAACTCTTTATCACCTCCATAACCGAGAAACATTTCCTTAGTCCTCTTTAAGGTAACTAAGGATAATTTTGACCGCTGTCCAGTGATCTACTCCTGGATCACTATTGAACCCCCTCGCCAAACTCATGGCATGGTACACAACATGGCATAATTTATAGAAACTATGGCTGAGGCATAGGGAATGACTTTCATTCTCTCTTTATCTTCTGTCGTGGTCGGGTTTGAGTCTTTACTCAACTTCACACCTTACAATACAGGCAAGAACTCCTTCTTTGACTGATCCAATTTGAACTCCTTCAAAATCTTGCCAAGGTATGTACTCATTGAAAGTCTTATCAAGCGTCTTTCTCTATCTCTATAGATCTTGATGCCCAATATGTAAGCAGCTTCACCGAGCTCTTTTATTGAAAAACTCTTATTCAAGTATCCTTTTATGCTATCTAGAAATTCTATATCATTTCCAATCAACAATATGTCATCCACATATAATATCAGAAATTCTACAGAGCTCCCCCTCACTTTCTTGTAAATACAAGCTTCACCGTAAGTCTATGTAAAATCATTTGCTTTGATGACCTCATCAAAGAGTATATTCTGACTCCGAGATGCTTGCACCAGTCCATAGATGGATTGCTGGAGCTTGCACAGCTTGTTAGCACCTTTAGGATCAACAAAAACTTTCTGGTTGCATCACATACAACTCTTCTTAGTGATATCCATTTAAGGAATGCAGTTTTGACATCCATTTGCCAGATTTCATAAAATGTGGCAATTGCTAACATGATTCGGACAGACTTAAGCATCGCTACGGGTGAGAAAGTCTCATCATAGTCAACCCCTGGAACTTGTGAAAACCTTTCGCAACAAATCGAGTTTTCTAGATAGTAACATTACCATCAGCGTCAGTCTTCTTCTTGAAGATGCCTTTATCTCTATGGCTTGCCGATCATCAGGCAAATCCACCAAAGTCCACACTTTGTTCTCACATATGGATCCTATCTCAGATTTCATGGCCTCAAGCCATCTGTCGGAATCTGGGCTCATCATATAGATTCTTCATAGTTTGTAGGTTCGCCATGGTCTCGTAACATGACTTCCAAAATAGGATTACCGTACCACTCTGGTGTCGATCGTGTTCTGGTTGACCTACGTGGTTCGGTAGTAACTTGATCTAAAGTTTCATGATCATCATCATTAGCTTCCTCTCTAGTTGGCGTAGACATCACGGGAACGGATTTCTCTGATGAGCTACTTTCCAAATTGAGAGAAGGTACAATTACCTCATCAAGTTCTACTTTCGTCCCACTCACTTCTTTTGAGAGAAACTCCTTCTCTAGAAAGGTCACATTCTTTGAAACAAAGATCTTGCCTTTGGATCTGTGGTAGAAGGTGTACCCAATTGTTTCCTTAGGGTATCCTATGAAGACACACTTCTCCGATTTGGGTTCGAGATTATCAAGCTAAAGCCTTTTGATATAAGTGTCGCAACCCCAAACTTTAAGAAACGACAGCTGAGGTTTATTGTCAAACCACAGTTCATACGGTGTCATCTTAACGGATTTAGACGATACCCTATTTAATGTGAATGCAGTTGTCTCTAATGCATAACCCCAAAACTATAGTGGTAAATCGGTAAGACACATCATAGATCGCGCCAAATCTAATAAAGTACGGTTACGATGTTCGGACACACCATTATGCTGTGGTGTTCCAGGTGGCGTGAGTTGTGAAACTATTCCACATTGTTTTAAATGAAGGCCAAACTCATAACTAAAATATTCGCCTCCGTAATCGGATCGTAGAAACTTTATTTTCTTGTTACGATGATTCTCTACTTCACTCTGAAATTCTTTGAACCTTTCAAATGTTTCAGACTTGTGTTTCATCAAGTAGATATACCCATATCTACTCAAATCATCTGTGAAGGTGAGAAAATAACGATACGTGCCGTGTGCTTCAACACTCATCAGACCGCATACATCGGTATGTATTATTTCCAATAAGTCATTGGCTCGCTCCATTTATCCGGAGAACGGAGTTTTTAGTCATGTTGCCCATGAGGCATGGTTCGCATTAATCAAATGATTCATAATAAAGTGATTCCAAAAGTCCATTTGCATGGAGTTTCTTCATCGCTTTACACTGAGGGAGTCCTGGATTAGGGGGTCCTCGGATAGGTGGACTATATGCTTATGCCGGACTATTGGACTATGAAGATACAAGATTGAAGACTTCGTTCCGTGTCCGGGTGGGACTCTCCTTTGCATGGAAGGCAAGCTTGGCGATCCAGATATGTAGATTTCCTTCTCTGTAACCGACTCTGTGTAACCCTAGCCCCCTCCGGTGTCTATATAAACCGGAGGGTTTAGTCTGTAGGACAACAACAATCATACTCATAGGCTAGCTTCTAGGGTTAGCCTCTACGATCTCGTGGTAGATCAACTCTTGTAATACTTATATCATCAAGATCAATCAAGCAGGAAGTAGGGTATTACCTCCATAGAGAGGGCCTGAACCCGGGTAAACATCGTGTCCCCCGCCTCCTGTTACCATTAGCCTTAGACGCACAGTTCGGGACCCCCTACCCGAGATCCGCCGGTTTTGACACTGACATTGGTGCTTTCATTGAGAGTTCCACTATGACGTCACCATAAGGTTTGATGGATCCTTCAATCATCTACAACGATGTGGTCTAGGGCGAGGTTTTCCTCCCTGGATAGATCTTCGTATTCGGCGGCTGCGCACTGCGGGCCAACTCGCTTGGCCATCTGGAGCAGATCGATAGCTACGCCCTGGCCATCAGGTCAGGTTTGGAAGCCTGAACTACACTGCCGACATCCGCGGAGACTTGATCTTCGACGGATTCGACCCCATGATAGGTGCGCCCCGCAGCCGCGATGATCATGACTTAGATCTGCCATCGGATGGTGATTAGGAGATCACACCTGAAGCTGGTCCAGCTTTAAATCGGGAGCAGATCGTGCCGTCCGAGGATGGGTGGATGGACCCCATCATGGAGGCCGCACACTCAACGGCTATAGAACCGAACACCAATCTCACTTCCAAGGAGGTCTGTGTCATCGGACCCTCAGACTTGTCTCTGACAATAGGCTCCGAACCGCGTATATCCATGCCCATCACACCTAACTGGGCGCCGATCATGGAGTTTAGCTCCGCGGATATCTTTCAGCACTCACCCTTGGGCGACATGCTAAATTCATTAAAGTCTCTCTCCCTGTCAGAGGACTCTCGTCCGAACTATGTCCGGCTTGAGTGGGAAGCGGACGAAGAAGGAATTCGTTGCCCACCCACCACCCACTTAATAGCCACTGTTGATGACTTAACCGACATGCTTGATTTCGACTCCGAAGACATCGACGGTATGGACGATGATGCCTGAGAAGAACAGGAACCACCGCCCACAGGGCGCTGGACGGCAACCTCATCTTATGACATATATATGGTGGATACACCCAAAGAAAAGAATGGCAAGGATCAAAAGTATGCAACAGAGGGTGACCCTCAGGAGATGCAACCTAAGCGCCGACGACATCATCGTCGATCTAAACCCCGCCATAACAAAAACAGCAATACCGGCACCAGAGACAATAGAACTCCGGATGATGCCGAAGACAAAAACAATCCCACCGAGCCAAGCTTCAAGCAGACCGGATGGGAGAACGGGCAAGCTAGCCCCGATGAACAGGCAATGGATGACGACTCAGAGGATGACAATTACATGCCCCTCTCCGAAGACGAAGTGAGCCTCGGCGACCAAGAATTTATCGTGCTTGAGGATCACGTTGAGCAGCAGCGCTTCAAGCGTCGGCTTATAGCCACTGCAAAGAGACTGAAGAAAAAACAGCAACAGCTTCAAGCTGATCAAGATCTGCTCACTAACAGATGGACTGAAGTCCTGGCAGCCAAGGAATACGGACTCGAGCGCCCCAACAAAAGCTACCTGATGCGCAGGTTGTTACCTCAATTCGAGGACGAGGCACTAGAGCCCACACTTCAAGCGCAGGATGCGGCTGACCGACCACCCCGTGACCGTGACAAAGTGCTATATCAGCCCGAACACCAGGCCGCACCACGTCGCCGAACAACTAAAAACACCAAGGCCTGGGGCTACATGCATGACCTGCGAGACGAACTGGAAAACAAGGCAGGACAGCCAAGATCGATCTACAGATCGCGGGGGCGTGCCCCAATGCATGACGATGACTACCACGACGGATATATCAAATACAAATCCGTCCGAGCCGAATACAGCGGACTAGATTCATTCGAACTGCGTCGCGATGTAGCCCGGCACAAAGGCGCCGCACACCCCCTATGCTTCACTGATGAAGTAATGGAACATGAATTCCCAGAAGGGTTTAAACCCGTAAACATAGAAACATATGATGGGACAACAGACCCCCCGGTGTGGATCGAAGATTTCCTTCTCCACATTCACATGGCCCGCGACGATGATCTACACGCCATCAAGTACCTCCCACAAAAACTCAAAGGACCAGCTTGGCATTGGCTGAATAGCCTGCCGGCAAACTCCATTGGCAGTTGGGAGAACCTGGAAGACGTATTCCTTGACAACTTCCAGGGCACTTATGTGCGACCACCGGATGCTGACGACTTAAGTCACATAACCCAACAGCCCAAAGAGTCAGCCAGGAAATTCTATACTCAGTTCTTAACTAAAAAAGAATCAAATTGTCGATTGTCCGGATGCCGAAGCCCTAGCGGCCTTTAAGCATAACATCCATGACGAGTGTCTTGCTCGACACCTTGGCCAAGAGAAGCCGAAGTCCATGGCAGCCCTCATGACACTCATGACCCGCTTCTGTGCGGGCGAGGATAGCTGGTTGGCTTGTAGCAACAACACATCAAGAAATCATGGCACCTCAGATGCCAGAGATAGCAACGGCAAGCCCCGACGCAACAGACACAAGCGTCGGAATAATGGCAATAATGCCGAAGACACGGCCGTCAATGCCGGATTCAGTGGCTACAAGTCCGGTCAACGAAAAAAGCCATTTAAAAGAAACAATCCGGGCCCGTCCAGTCTGCACCGCATACTCGATTGTTCATGTCAAATCGACGGCACCCTTGGTAAACCAGCCAACCACACCAACAGAGAATGCTGGGTATTTAAACAGGCCGGCAAGCTGAATGCCGAAAACAAGGAAAAGGGGTCGAATAGTGATGACGAGGAGGAGCCCCGGCCGCCGAACACATGAGGACAGAAGAAATTTCCTCCCCAAGTGAAAACGGTAAATATGATATACGCCACCCATATTCCCAAGTGGGAGCGGAAGCGCGCACTAAGGGACGTCTACGCGATGGAGCCAGTTGCCCCAAAGTTCAACCCATGGTCTTCCTGTCCGATCACCTTTGATCGCAAGGACCATCCGACCAGTATCCGTCATGGAGGCTCAGCCACACTGCTCCTTGACCCTATCATCGACGGATTCCACCTTACACGAGTCCTCATGGATGGTGGCAGCAGCCTGAACCTGCTCTATCAGGATACTATGCGCAAAACGGGCATCGATCCCTCAAGGATCAAACCCACTAAAACCACCTTTAAAGGTGTCATACCAGGTGTAGAAGCCTGTTGCACAGGCTCAATCACACAAGAAGTGGTCTTCGGACCCTCGGATAACTTTTGAAGCAAGGAGTTAATCTTCAATATCGCCCCCTTCCGCAGCGGTTATCATGCACTACTAGGACGAACCGCATTCACTCAATTCAATGCGGTGCCACACTATGCCTATCTCAAGCTCAAGATTCCCAGACCTCGTGGTGTTATAACACTCAATGGAAATACTGAGCGCTCTCTCCGTACGGAAGAGCACACTGTGGCCCTTGCAGCAGAAGTACAGAGCAGCCTCCTTAGGCAGACCTCCATTTCGGCGATAAATCCCCTGACACCGTCAAGCGAGTCCGGAGTACTCTGCAACAGGATCGTCTGGCACGTCCAGAGCTTGTCTAGGAATTCGGCCTCTGTCCTAGTCCCAGTCAAGCGGTGAAGTTTGTGCCACACGTACATAATTCCGCACTCAAAATACCGTGGGCACAGACGGAGGTACATCTAGACGGTGGTCCACAACGCGGCTCACCCGCCCCGGAATCCGCATACGCTCACCCTTTTTCTATCTTTCAGGTTCTTCTCTTCGTGAGGCTCTTCTGGGAACCTGTGCATCGGACCCATCGCGGGATAGATATACCAAGGAAACAAGGAGCTTTGACATACAAGTGAATCCCCAGGTGGTCTCTGCTAACGATCGTTATACCTGTTTTACATACCCGCATGCAACTCGCTCCTTGTAAAGGCATGTTAAATACCCCTACTTGCTTATCGCACTACTTGTTTACATACTCCTTGACGTATCATTCAAATAACAATGGAAAACAATTTACAGCGTCAGCTTATTATATCATTCATTTTCCTTTGACTGTGTATTTATTGCAAAATCACACCCATACATTCTGGTACGTTTAGTTCGCCAGGGGCTTCAGTGTACCCCATAACATGGCAGGAATGTCCGAAAACTTTTTGACAGTGCGGCACCCCGAACTTATAGTATTATATGCATCAGCTCCGAATCATGTCTTGGGTCAAATGTTGTGTTTGCCCGGCTCCCATGTTTAGCTACCTTACGTCCCTCTATATCGGCTAAAGCAGCACAGGGAGAACTACTGCGATTGTGTCCTGGTTCTTCCAGACGAGCACCTCAGTCGAGAAAGCCGAAAACTGACTGTCATGATGTGGCGAGAGCTGGTCGCTGTTCGAGAGGTTACAAATCCTTAAAGATTTTTTCTGCTTTATGCAAGGAATCGGTTTTTGTCCGGTTTAGGCGTGTATAGCGCCCCAAGTTCGGCCTTCCAAATACCAGGGGCTACGCCAAAATTTAAAATTATAGAACTTCTATGGCTAAGAGGGTGATAAAGCTTTATAAGTCTGATTGCCTTGTTCGTTGCACTAAACACCTCCTTAAAGGACCAAAAACTTGGATAAAGAGTGTTTAGGTTTATCCCAAACACCCCTGTGCTAGTTACATAGGGAGCAGAAGCCGATGACTTGCCAACTCTCAGATTTTGTAAAGGGCCGCACATGAGGTAAAATTTTAAATCAACAAGCATTATATTGCGCAAATGAACTTGTTTAATGTTACAGGATAAAATGAATGTATTCATTCAAAGATCACATCCTTTGTACATTGCTCCGCCACAAGGCGGGAGCCCTTCAGGACACTGTCATAATATTTTTTGGGTCGGTGATGCTCCTTGCCCTCCAGTGGCCCCTCGGTCATGAGCTTTTCGGCATCCATCTTCGCCCAGTGCACTTTTGCGCGGGCAAAGGCCATCCACGCACCTTCAATGCAAACCGACCGCTTTATGACCTCCAGTCGGGGACAGGCACTCACGAGCCGATTCACGAGACTGAAGTAGCTACTGGGCATTGGCTCGGCAGGCCACAACCGGACTATGAGGTCCTTCATGGCCAGTTCGGCTGCCTTGTGCAGCTCGACCAGTTGGTTTAGCTGGTCGCTCAAGGGCATCAGATGTTCCGTCCCAATATATTGAGACCAGAGCAGCTTCTCCGTTGAGCTCCCTTCTTCGGCTCGGTAGAATTTGCAACATCAGATATGCTGCGCGGTAGATCTGCAAATGCTCCTGGAGAAGCCCAAATTCGGGTAAGTAAAAGGAATGTCTCCCTCACATGCTTGCTTTCCATAATGAATGCCTTACCCGCCGCAATCTTCTTGGCCCCCTGGATCTCCTGAAGGGCCTTCTGGGCTTCGGCCTTGGCGCCTTGCACGCTCTTGAGGGCCTTAGCAAGCTCGGACTCTTGAGTCTTAGAGTCACGCTCCAAGGACTCGTATTTCTGGACGAAATCCTAGAGCTCTTGTTGGACCTTGTTGACCCGGGCCTCTTGCTTCTCACGCTCGGTGTGTTCCTTGGCCGCTTTGTCTTCGGCCTCAGAAAGCGCCTTCTTCAGGGCCGCCACTTCGGTCGTGGCCCCTGTAAAAGTTCAAAACGCTTCTATCAAGTAAAAACCATCTATTCTTTATAAATATATAGCTAAGGTATTGCATACCTTGACTTTCCTCAAGCGGCCTCTTCACGAGGCCGAGCTCTCCCTTGGTCCGCTCCAGGTTCTGCTTTAGTCCAGAGACCTCCGCAGTATGAGCGGCAGCGGCCAGCAGCGATGCCTGCTTATTCACAAAAAGACATCTTCTGTTAGACTCCTGCGAACATTATTTGATCCTCTATTCGGCTTTTCCTTCCGAACACCTAACAAAGCATCAGGGGTTACTGTCTACACTATGGTATTTTCTCACAATTCTATTACTTACCTCAAAGCCTGTTAGAACGCTAGCGCGGGCTTCGGTCAACCCGCTTTTGGCGGACCGAACTTTCTCAATCACCATACTCATAAGAGTATGGTGCTCTTTATCAATGGAAGCACCGCGAAGCATTTCCAACAAACTGTTCGATGCCTCCGGATGGACAGAGGTCATCAGTACAGGCGGCTCGCCCCCTTTAGAGAGAGGTTGCTTGCCTGAATCCGAAACCACTCGGGTTTCCGGAGCCGTATTCGGCTGGGGGCCAAACTGGTTGTGGCCCCCATTATTGGAGTCTATGGGGGTCTTTCTACCCACATGTCTGGCGACCGGGATTTCGCCCGAAGGCGTCTCCAGACCTGTCTCCCCTTGGCCTGGTATCCTTTGGGACAAAGTTGTCGGCGGCCTTGGGGGAGGAGGCCGTTGGAAGCGAATCGCTGTCCATCGCCGCCGGGTCCAGAGACCCCTCCGAAGAGGAGGATATCTCGATGTTGGATGTGGCCAGGCTGCAGATGTACGTTTGGCATGATAAGAAGCGATACAACAAATGTACCAGAAATACTATCGTGTTCAGATACTTACGACTTGGCCAGGGGCTTGACCCTGGGTTCCCACTCCTCGCTGCTGTAGGTGGCTGCGGTGGAATAGTCTAGAAGGAAGGTTTTCCCCTTCTTGGACACCTTGGCCTTCCCCTGAGGGGTGGCCTTCCTCTTCTTGCTCCCCCTAGTAGGGGGGGGGGGTGGATTTCCTCTTCCTTCTTCTCGTCTTCGGAGGAGGAGTGTGACTTGGTGTCTTCGGACGTCGTGTCCGATATCACCTTGCACCGGAGATCGTCTCTAGTCCCCGTGGCCGTCTTCTTGGTCTTCTTCTCCAGCACGTCATAGGGCGCCGGAAATAGCATCTTCGTTAAAAGAAGCGATTCCGGATCTTTAGGAAGCGGAGCCGGATAGTTAATCCGCTCCGCTACCGATACCTAGGCCTGAAATATTGGCATGGAGGCTTAGGTTCCTCCCGCGGATGTGCTAATAAAAGACATATCTTGCGAATATGAACACTTACCGAATTGTCTTGGCTTTTTACGCTGAGCCCGCAGTCCTCGGTTGTGGGCGGTGGTACCTCGTTGGCCTTAAACAACACCTTCCAGACGTCTTCATGCGTCGCGTTGAAGAGCTCTCATAGCATCCGGTGTACGGCCGGGTCGAACTCCCACAGATTGCAAGTTCGTCTCTGGCACGGAAGAATCCGACAGAAGAGCATAAGCTGGACCACGTTGACGAGCTTGATTTTTTTGTCTATCATATTTTTGACGCAGGTCAGAAGTCCGGTCAAGTCTTCCGCTGAGCCGCAGGCTAAGCACTTCTCTTTCTAGAAGGTAAGCCGCATGGGGACGCCAGATCAAAATTCGGGGGCCACCGCCCAGTTGGCATCGCGCGGCTCGGTGATGTAAAACCACCCCGATTGCCATGCCTTCACGATCTCCATGAAGGAGCCTTCGGGCCAGGTGACATTGGGCATCTTGCCAACCATGGTGCCTCCGCACTCCGCTTGTTGGCCGCTCACCACCTTTGGCTTCACATTGAAGGTCTTCAGCCATAGGCCGAAGTGAGGCGTGATGCAGAGAAAGGCCTCGCACACGACGATAAACACCGAGATGTTGAGGATGGAGTTGGGGGCCAGATCATGGAAGTCGAACCCGTAGTAGAACATCAGTCCGCGGACAAACGGGTGAAAGGGGAAACCTAGCCCGCGGAGGAAATGGGAGAGGAATACTACCCTTTCCTAGGGCTTTGGGGTAGGGATGATCTTCCCTTCGGCTGGAAGCCGATGCGCGATGTCTGCGGATAAGTATCCGCCCCCCCGAAGCTTCTTGATGTCCTCCTTCGTGACGGAGGAGGCCATCCACATGCCTCCCTCCCCGGACATGTTCGGAATGATTTTTGTGGAGAAGGTGAGAGATTGGGCGCTAGAGCTCGAGAATGGATGAGCAGAGGAAGAAGAAGGCGTGGGTGAAAAGGGGGAGTCCTTATCTCCTTATAAAGGCTGCAAGGATCTTATGCCTCCCCACTTGCCCTAAAAACTCGCTTATTCCCCAAGCGCCGTGTTGATGGCACGGTTGGGTTACCCATACCCATATTGATGAGAATCCCGTGATAAGGGGACACGATCTCTACTTCGACAAGACGTGCCAATAAAACCGCCTCGCAATATGTGCAGTAGCAGTTTGAGAAAACGGTTCGAATAATAACCGGGCCGCGGCGTGATGTCACGCTATGGAGAAGCCGTCAGTAGATTAGACTTGTGGAATGTTATACTCTCTACAGTGGTATGTGGAATTTGTTTTGTAGAGCCGGACACGATTCTTGTGTTCAAAATCTACTTTGGAGTATTCGGAGAAGGAACCTGCCTTGCAATGTCGAAGACAATCTGCGCGCCAGAATCATCGTCATTAAAGCCTGGTTCAGGGGCTACTGAGGGAGTCCTGGATTAGGGGGTCCTCGGATAGCCAGACTATATGCTTATGCCAGACTGTTGGACTATGAAGATACAAGATTGAAGACTTCGTCGTGTGTCCGGGTGGGACTCTCCTTTGCATGGAAGGCAAGCTTAGCGATCCGGATATGTAGATTTCCTTCTCTGTAACCGACTCTGTGTAACCCTAGCCCCCTCCGTGTCTATATAAACCGAAGGGTTTAGTCCGTAGGACAACAACAATCATACTCATAGGCTGGCTTCTAGGGTTAGCCTCTACGATCTCATGGTAGATCAACTCTTGTAATACTCATATCATCAAGATCAATCAAGCATGAAGAAGGGTATTACCTCCATAGAGGGGACCCGAACCTGGATAAACATCGTGTCCCCCGCCTCCTGTTACCATTAGCCTTAGACGCACAGTTCGGGACCCCCTACCCGAGATCCGCCGGTTTTCACACCGACGTACACCAATATGACCTAAACAACAGTGCCACAAGTATGTTGCGCTATCATTACCAACTTTACATCTTTTGGCATCAACATTATGAATATTTGTATCACTACGATCGAGATTCAATAAACCATTTACATTGGGTGTATGACCATAGAAGGTTTTATTCATGTAAAGAGAACAACCATTCTGACTTAAATGAATAAATGTATTCCAATGAACATGATCAAACCATATGCATGCTTAACGCAAACACGAAATAACATTTATTTAGGTTCAACACTAATCCCGGAGGTAGAGTGAGTGTGCAATGGTGATCGTATCAACCTTGGAATCATTTCCAACACACATCGTCACCTCGCCCTTAACTAGTCTCCGTTTATTCTGTAACTCCCGTTTCGAGTTACTAATCTTAGCAACTGAATAAGTATCAAATACCTAGGGGCTACTACAAATACTAGTATGGTACACATCAATAACATGTATATCAAATATACCTTTGTTCACTTTGTCATCCCTCTTATCCGCCAAGTATTTGGGACAGTTCTGCTTCTAGTGACCATTCCCTTTGAAGTGGAATCACTCAGTTTTAGGCTTAGGTCCAGCTTTGGGTTTCTTCACGGGAGTGGCAACTTGCTTGCCATTCTTCTTGAAGTCCCCTTTCTTTCCCTTTGCCCTTTTTCTTGAAACTAGTGGTCTTGTTAACCATCAACACTTGATGCTCTTTCTTGATCTCTACCTTCGCCGATTTTAGCATCACGAAAAGCTCGAGAATCGTTTTTGTCATCCCTTGCATATTATAGTTCATCACGAAGTTCTAGTAGCTTGGTGATAGTGACTAGAGAACTTTGTCAATCACTATCTTATCTGGAAAATTAACTCCCACTTGATTCAAGCGATTGTGATACCCAAACATTCTAAACACATGCTCACCAGCTGAGCTATTCTCCTCCATCTTGTAGGCAAAGTACTTGTCAGAGGTCTCATACATCTCGACATGGGCATAAGTCTGAAATACCAATTTCAGCTATTGCAACATCTCTCTAAGCTGTAAATCATGGCACACTAAACTATCAAGTAGTCATCATATCGAGCTTGCCAAACGTTCATGACGTATGCATCTGCTCCTGCAATAGGTCTGTCACCTAGCGGTGCATCAGTGACATAATTCTTCTATGCGGCAATAAGGATAATCCAAAGATCACGCACTGATGTCTACTATGCAACTTTATTCTTGTAGACTCGTGTTGGGCCTCCAAGCGTAGAGTTTTGTTGGACAGTAGCAATTTTCCCTCAAGTGGATGACCTAAGGTTTATCAATCCATGGGCGGCATAGGATGAAGATAGTCTCTCTCAAGCAACCCTGATATCAAATACAAGAAACTTCTTATGTCCCCAACACACCCAGTATAATGGAAAATTGTACAGGTGCACTAGTTTGGCAAAGAGATGGTGATAAAAGTGTAGTATGGATAGTAGATATGAGTTTTTGTAGTGCGACCAATAAAAAACAGCAAGGTAGTAAATGGTAAAACGGAGCACAAACGGTATTGCAATGATGTAAAATGAGGCCTAGGGTCCATACTTTCACTAGTGCAATCTCTCAACAATGCTAACATAATTGGATCTTATAACCATCCCTTAAAGTGCGATGAAGAATCACTCCAAAGTTCCTATCTAGCGGATAACATAAGAATAAATTGTTTGTAGGGTACAAAACCACCTCAAAGCTATTCTTTCCATTCGACCTATTCAAGAGTTCATACTAAATAAAACAAAGTTATTCTTTCCGTTCGACCTATCCTAGAGTTCGTACTAAAATAACACCAAAGCAAATTCATATTCATAATACTCAATCCAACACAAAGAACTTCAAAGAGTGCCCCAAGATTTCTGTCGGAGATACAAAGATAAGAACATGCATCAACCCCTATGCAAAGATTACCCCAATGTCACCTCGGGAATCCATGAGTTGAGTGCCAAAACATATATCAAGTTAATCAATACCCATTGTCACCACGAGTATTCAATTGCAAGACATATATCAAGTGTTCTCAAATCCATAAAAGTATTTAATCCAATAACAATGAAATCACAAAGGGAAAAATTCAATTCATCACAATAGGTGAGAGAGGGGAAAACATCATATGATCCGACTATATTAACAAAGCATGCGATATGTCAAGATCGTGACATCTCAAGAACATGAGAGAGAGAGAGATTAAACACATAGCTACTAGTACAAACCCTCAGCCTCGAGGGTGGACTACTCTCTCCTCATCGTGGTGGGTGCTGGGATGATGAAGATGGCCACCGGTGATGATTCCCCCCTCCGGCATGGTGCTGGAACGTGGTCTAGATTGGATCTCATGGATACAGAGGCCTTGTGGTGGCGGAACTTCTGATCTAGGGCTACCCCGAAGGGTTTTGGAATATTTGGGATTTTATAGGGCGAAGAAGAGGTGCGGGAGGCCACCAAGGTGGGCACAACCCACCTGGACGTGCCTGGGAGCCCAGGCGTGCCTTGGTGGATTGTGCCCCCCTCGGGGCACCCCCGAGGTGCTTCTCGGGCCCATCCTGGGTGTTCTGGTCCATAAAAATTCTCCAAGGAGTTTCGCTGTGTTTGGACTCCGTTTGATATTGATTTCCTGTAATGTAAAAAACAAGCAAAAAACAGCAACTGGCACTGGGCACTGGGTCAATAGGTTAGTCCCAAAAAATGATATAAAGTTGCTATAAAATGATTGTAAAACATCCAAGAATGATAATATAATGGCATGAATACTTCATAAATTATAGATATGTTGGAGACGTATCAGCATCCCCAAGCTTAATTCCTACTCGTCCTCAAGTAGGTAAATGATAAGGGAAATAATTTATGAAGTGTGAATTCAAGCAAAGTGCACACATTTGATCAGTGATAATTTTAGTCACTTTTCCTAGCATCATAACAACAATTCTTTCTTATAAAACTTCCATGTTATAGTAGCAACCAATTCACATATTAAAGTTCAAACAATGAATTCTCTTGAAACTCAACAACCTATGTTCTCAGTCACCAAGCAATTGCAATTCAACTTATTCAATAGAGTCTAAGTAAGAGCTCCACATACTCAACCATCATATAGTCTTCTATGATTGTTAACACTCACCGCATACACATGAGCAAAACGTTTCAACCGGACACATAGAAAGATAGGGGCTCATAATTTCGCTTCCCAACGTATTCACCTTTGGGTGATGTCAGCAATAATAACTCATGCTACCCATATTCAGCTGGATATATGTGCCTAGATCTTTCCTCACCATATGAGGCTTGCCAAAGTAGAAAAATAAAAAGGAATAGAGAGAAAAACTTTGACTCTTGCATAAAAGTAAATACATAAAGTAAAAGATTGGCCCTTCACAGAGGGAAGCAGAGGTTGCCATGCGCTTATTTTTTTTGTATGATCAACCCCTTAGTGCAAAACAACATCACGTTATATTGCCCCTTATGATAGCAACCTTTATTATGCAGTCTATCACTTTTATTCTTTGCCATCACAAGTTCGTCCAACACTCAATTTTCTCTTACACTAAATGATCTAACACTTTTAGAAGCAATTTTTATTGCCTTATTGCACCGATGACAACTTACTTGAAGGATCTTGCTCAATCCATTGGTAGGTATGGTGGACTCTCAAAACAAGATTTGGGTTTAAGGGTTTTTGGATGCACAAGTAGTATCTCTACTTGGTGCAGAATTTTCGGCTAGCAAAGGTGGGGGGCAAGCACCACATGTTGAAGGATCTATGACAATATAACTTCTATGTGAATACGAACAAACATAAATCATTACGTTGTCTTCCTTGTCCAACGTCAACAAATTTGGCATATAATATTTTGATGGGGGCTCACAATCACAAAAGATTTCCAAGATGGTGTATTTGCATGTGAAAGTTCTCTTCCTTATACTAATTATTCGTGTATTGCTTGTATGACCAATATTGTGATTGTCAATCTTCAAAAGCTTTCACTTTCTAAACCCAATGTGAATCCACTACTAGGCATGATATGAACATGTAATTTCAACTTCGTGATATTCAATTCATTCAACAATTCACTCATAGGATATAAGTGAAGCACTAGAGCAATTCCATAGAAAAGATATTTGTTAACGGGATGTGAATGCCGCTTACCTAGCCTCCTATTTGAGGACTCTATTTTATTTAAAAACTTTTAGGTCTAAGTATTTTATTAAAACAGCAAGCAAAATTAAAATAAAATGACATTCTAAGAATAGCACAACTCATGTGAAGAAGCAAAAACTTAGGCTCAACCGATACTAACCGATAATTGTTGATGAAGAAAGGTGGGATGCCTACTGGGCATCCCCAAGCTTAGATGCTTGAGACTTCTTGAAATATTATATTGGGGTGCCTTGGGAATCCCCAAGCTTAGGGTTTTGTCACTCTTTAGTCTCCTCATATAGACATCTCACCCAAAACTTGAAAACCTTAATCACACAAAACTTAACGGAACTTCGTGAGATAGGCTAGTATGATAAAGAGCAAACCATTTCACTTTCTTACTTTCAAAGAAAAGATTGATAATTGTTTCCACACATGGCTTCTATGGCATATCATTTATACAATTTATATTGAGCAATATAAGCCATAGAAACTAGAAAACAAGAAAACTATGCATTGAAAACATAATCTATCAAAAACAGAACAGTCTGTAGTAATCTATAATCAAACCATACTTCTGCTAATCCAACAATTATGAAACAAATATGACCACGTGATAAATTTGTATATTAATCTTCTGCAAAAAGAATCAACTCAAAAGCACTCTTTTGTTAAAAATGAGAGTTATTTTTGTGAGCGCAAAAGTTTCTGTTTTTTCAGCAAGATCAAATCAACTATCACCCAACATGATCCCAAAGGCTTTACTTGGCACTTTATTGAGACAAAAATGATAAACCATGATTACTACAGTAGCATAATCATGTGAACACAGAAAAACAGTAGGGTTAAATGGTGGGTTGTCTCCCAACAAGCGCTTTTTTAATGCCTTTTAAGCTAGGCATGATGATTTGAATGATGCTCGCATAAAAATAAAGAATTGAAACACAAAGAGAGCATCATTGAATCATAAGTTCCTCTCTCATAATAATTTTCAGTTGCATCAATAATAGATTAATCCATATAAAAATCACATAAAGCATTCTTTTCATGATCCAAAAGCACAGAAAATTTATTACTCTTTATGGCATACATGTCATCATAATAATCATCATAAGTAGCAACTTTGTTCTCATCATAGTCAATTCAAACCTCTTCCAAAATAGTGGATGTATCACTAAATAAAGTCATGACCTCTCCAAATCCACTTTCATCAATATTGTAATAAGATTCAACACCCTCCAAAATAGTGGGATCACTACTACCTAGAGTTGACACTCTTCCAAACCCACTTTCATCATTGTAATCATCATAAATAGGAGGCATGCTATCATCATAATAAATTTTCTTATCGAAAGTATAAGGAATAAAAGGATCATGTTCATTATGCAAAGCATCCCCAAGTTTGGGACAAGCATTATTTTCATCAAATAAATCTTCAACATTTCATACTCATCCACAACATCCCCAAGCTTGTGGTTTTGCACATCATCATAATCATTCTTATCAATAGCATGAATGGCACCAATAGTATAGCAAACATTATTATCATATTCTTCCAAGTAAGTGACAAAAATATTTTCAATATCATAAGAGACATCATTGTCTTCCCAATCATAATCATCACAACAAGTAGTAGGCATCACAAAATCATACTCAATATCATCATACCCCATCAACATATTTGATTCACTTTCATGAGGCACAATGGTGATAGGAGCAATATTACTTGGGAGAGTTACCCTTTTACCTCTACTTTTTCTTCTTTTCTTTTTCTTATTCACCACCTCACGTGTGGGTTTAATCAATTTTTTCGAGCTTCTTGTTGAAGATATTGATTGGATAGGAAGCTCCTCCTCGTTACCTGATTCATCATAAGAAACACTAGGAGGGTATTGGGAAATATTTTCCCTTTCATTAGTACTCTCTTCATACTCTATTTGTTTTCTTGTCTTTAGATAGTTGGCAATATAAGGATTATCAATGCAATTTACCACACAAAACATATAAACATCCTCTAGATCAAAATCAAGAATTCTATTGAGATTAAATTTTGGAACATCCTTAGTTATACGTTTCATTTCTCCATACCCCCAAAGAAGACTAAGCTCTTTATGATGCTCAAGGGTAATCAAGTTATCACAACTTTTGGACACGATTTGATCATGAAACAAACTGCATTGGAGATTTAAATGACCACGTTCATTGCAAATTTCACAAGGATGGCGAAAAATATTAAATCTTTCAGCATAATCATCTAGCCTGTCTTGCAATTTTTTTGTTTCTAAATATTTATGCTTCTTACAAAATCTATCTTCCCTTTTTGGTGTGTGTGTGCACTCCCAATATACTCCGCAAAAATTGACATGCTTGGAGGAGACATCACTATCATGCCTAGTGCAATCATCATTAACCTCATGGATATTCAAAGAATTCATACTAACAACGTTGCAATCATGCTCGTCATTCATGCCAATCATTTTATTAAATTCTTCTTCTATCAATTGAGCACAATTTTCCGAACCATCATTTTCAAGAAAGATATTATAAAGATGATCAATAATATGATGCAACCTTAATTCCATTTTCTTGTAGTTTTCTTTTATAAATCAAACTAGTGATAAAACAAGAAACTAAAAGATTCGATTGCAAGATCTAAAGATATACCTTCATGCACTCATTTCCCCAGCAACGGCGCCAGAAAAGAGCTTGATGTCTACTATGCAACTTTATTCTTGTAGACTTGTGTTGGGCCTCCAAGCGCAGAGTTTCATAGGACAGTAGCAATTTCCCCTCAAGTGGATGACCTAAGGTTTATCAATCCGTGGGAGGCGTAGGATGAAGATAGTCTCTCTCAAGCAACCCTGCAATCAAATACAAGAAATCTCTTGTGTCCCCAACACACCCAATACAATGGACAATTGTATAGGTGCACTAGTTCGGCGAAGAGATGGTGATAAAAGTGTAGTATGGATAGTAGATATGAGTTTTTGTAGTGCGCACAATAAAAAACAGCAAGGTAGTAAATGGTAAAACGGAGCACAAACGGTATTGCAATGATGTAAAATGAGGCCTAGGGCCCATACTTTCACTAGTGCAATCTCTCAACAATGCTAACATAATTGGATCATATAACTATCCCTCAAAGTTCGATGAAGAATAACTCCAAAGTTCCTATCTAGCGGACAACATAAGAATAAATTGTTCGTAGGGTATGCTACCACCTCAAAGCTATTCTTTCCGTTCGATCTATTCAAGAGTTCATACTAAAATAACACAAACCATTCTTTCCATTCGATCTATCCTAGAGTTCATACTAAAATAACACCAAAGCAAATTCATATTCATAATACTGAATCCAACACAAAGAACTTCAAAGAGTGCCCCAAGATTTCTATCGGAGATACAAAGACAAGAACGTGCATCAACCCCTATGCAAAGATTACCCCAATGTCACCTCGGGAATCCGTGAGTTGAGTGCCAAAACATATGTCAAGTCAATCAATACGATACCCCATTGTCACCATGAGTATTCAATTGCTAGACATATATCAAGTGTTCTCAAATCCATAAAAGTATTGAATCCGATAACAATGAAATCTCAAAGGGAAAAACCCAATTCATGACAACAAGATAGAGAGGGGGAAACACCATATGATCCGACTATATTAACAAAGCCTGCGATACATCAAGATCATGACATCTCAAGAACACAAGAGAGAGAGAGAGAGAGTAAACGCATAGCTACTGGTACAAACCCTCAGCCCCGAGGGTAGACTACTCCCTCCTTATCGTGGTGGCCGCCGGGATGATGAAGATGGCCACCGGTGATGATTCTCCCCTCTGGCAGGGTGCTGGAACGGGGTCTAGGATCTCGTGGATAAAGAGGCCTTACGGCGGCAGAACTTTTGATCTAGGGCTACCACGAAGGGTTTTGGAATATTTGGGATTTTATAGGGCGAAGAAGGGGTGTGGGAGGCCACCGAGGTGGGCACAACTCACCTGGGCGCGCCTGGGGGGCCAGGCACGCCCTGGTGGGTTGTGCCCCCCTTGGGGCACCCCCGAGGTGCTGCTCTGGCCCATCCTGTGTGTTCTGGTCGATAAAAATTCTCTAAGGAGTTTCGCGGTGTTTGGACTCCGTTTGATATTTATTTCCTACGATGTAAAAAATAAGCAAAAAACAGCAACTGGCACTGGGCACTGGGTCAATAGGTTAGTCCCAAAAAAATGATATAAAGTTGCTATAAAATGATTGTAAAACATCCAAGAATGATAATATAATTGGCATGAATACTTCATAAATTATAGATATGTTGGAGACGTATCACCGACCCAGTCTGCATCATTGCTACTATCATCTTTCAGCTTTGTTTTCTCTAGGAACCTATGAAAAACATGGGGAACTATATCGCGAGCTATTGATCTACAACATTGACATGCAAATACCATTAGGACTAAGTTCATGATAAATTAAGTTTAATTAATCAAACCTCTTAAGAACTCCCACTTAGATAGACATCCCTCAAGTCATCTAAATGATACGTGATCCAAATCAACTAAACTATGTCCGATCATCACGTGAGATGGAGTAGTTATCAATGATGAACATCTCTATGTTTATCATATCTACTATGTGATTCATGTTTGACCCTTTCGGTCTCCAGTGTTTCGGGGCCATGTCTGTACATGCTAGGCTCGTCAAGTTTAACCCGAGTATTCCACATGTGCAAAACTATCTTGCAACCATTGTATGTGAATGTAGAGCCTATCACACCTGATCATCACGTGGTGTCTCAGCACGACGAACTGTCGCAATGGTGTATACTCAAGGAGAACACTTATACCTTGAAATTTAGTTAAGGGATCATCTTATAGTGCTACCGTCGTACTAAGCAAAATAAGATGCATAAAAGATAAACATTACATGCAATCAAAATATGTGACATGGTATGGCCATCATCATCATCCTGATCTTTTGATCTCCATCTCCAAAGCATCGTCATGATCTCCATCGTCACCGGCTCAACACCTTGATCTCCCTCGTTGCGTCGTGGTCGTCTCACCAACTGTTGCTTCTACAACTATCGCTAACGCATAGTGATAAAGTAAAGCAATTACATGGCGTTTGCATTTCATACAATAAAGAGACAACCATAAGGCTCCTGCCGGTTGCCGATAACTTTTACAAAACATGATCATCCCATACAATAATGTATATCACATCATGTCTTGACTATATCACATCACAACATGCCCTGCAAAAACAAGTTAGACGTCCTCTACTTTGTTGTTGCAAGTTTTAGGTGGCTGCTATGGGCTTCTAGCAAGAACTGTTCTTACCCGCGGCACAAAAACCACAACGCTAATTTATCTAGTTTTCTGTTTTAACCTTCAACAAGGGCCGACCGCAGTCAAATTTGATTCAACTAAAGTAGGAGAAACAGACACCCGCCAGCCACCTTTATGCAAAACTAGTTGCATGGCTGTCGGTGGAACCAGTCTCATGAACATGGTCATGTAAGGTTGGTTCGGGCCGGTTCATCCAACAATATCGCCGAATCAAAATAAGTCATTGGTGTTAAGCAGTATGACGATCACCGCCCACAACTCTTTGCGTTCTACTCATGCATATCATCTACGCATAGACCTGGCTCGTGATGCCACTATTCGGGAACGTAGCATGCAATTTCAAAAAACTTCATATGCTCACGCAAGATCTATCTAGGCGATGCATAGCAACGAGAGGGGGAAAGTGTGTCCACGTACCCTCGTAGACCAAAAGCGGAAGCGTTAGACAACGCGGTTGATGTAGTCGAGCTTCTTCTAGCTCCGATCAATCAAGTACCGAACATACGACACCTCCGAGTTCTGCACACGTTCAGCTTGATGAAGATCCTCGCCCTCTTGATCTAGCAAGGTCTCGAGGAAGTAGATGAGTTCTGCCAGCACGACAGCATGGTGACAGTGATGGTGAAGTGATCCACGCAGGTCTTCACCTAAGCACCGCGGCAATATGACCGGGGTTGTAAACTGTGGAGGGGTGCGCCGCACACGGCTAATAGTTGTTGTTCTATGTTGTACGCGCCCCCTCCCCACATATATATAGGTTGGAGGGCAGGAGAGGCATCCAAGGGGGTGCCCCAAGTAGGATGAATCCTACTTGGGGTCCTCTCCCAATTCGGCTAACCCCCCTCTCCTATTCCTATTCGGAGTAGGAAGGGAAGAGGGGGAAGGGGGAATCCTATTCCCTTTTTCCTTTTCTCCTTCCCCTTTCCTTCTCCAACTTTTCCAACCCATATGGGGGGGGGTGCGCCAGCCCCTTTGTGGCTGGTGTGTTTCCCCTCTTGGCCCATAAGGCCCATATCTTCTGCCGGGGGTGCCCGAAACCCCTTCCGGTGACCCGATAAGTACCTGGTGCTTCCCGAAACACTTTCGGTGTCCGAATACCATCGTCCTATGTATCAATCTTTACCTATCAACCATTTCAAGACTCCTCGTCATATCCATGATCTCATCCAGGATTCCGAATAACATTCGGTCACCAAATCATATAACTCATATAATACAATATCGTCATCGAATGTTAAACGTGCGGACCCTACAAGTTCAAGAACTATGTAGACATGACCAAGACACCTCTCCGTTCAATAACCAATAGCGGAACTTGGATGCTCATATTGGCTCCCACATATTCTATGAAGATCTTTATTGGTCGAACCGTTATGACAACATATATTATTCCTTTTGTCATTGGTATGTTACTTGCCGAGATTCAATTGTTGGTATCTTCATACCTAGTTCAATATCAATACCGGCAAGTATCTTTACTCATTCTATAATACATCATCCTGCAACTAACTCATTATTCACTTTACTTACAAGGCTTCTTATGATGTGTATTACCGAGAGGGCCCAGAGATACCTCTCCGATACTCGAAGTGACAAATCATAATCTCGATCTATGCCAACACAACAAACTCCTTCGGAGATACCTGTAGAGCATCTTTATAATCACCCAGTTACATTGTGATGCTTGGTAGCACATAAGGCATTCCTCCGGTATCCGGGAGTTGCATAGTCTCATAGCCGAAGGAATATGTATTTGACATGAAGAAAGAAATAGCAATAAAACTGAGCGATCATAATGCTAAGCTAAGGAATGGGTCTTGTCCATCACATCATTCTCCTAATGATGTGATCCCACTCATTAAATGAAAACACATGTCTATGGTTAGGAAACTTAACCATCTTTGATTAAGGAGCTAGTCTAGTAGAGGCTTACTAGGGACACTGTGTTTTTTCTATGTACCCACACATGTATCAAGTTTCCGGTTAATACAATTCTAGCATGAATAATAAACATTTATCATGATATAAGGAAATATAAAATAACAACTTTATTATTGCTTGTAGGGCATATTTCCTTCAGTACTTGCTTTTGTAATTCTAGTAAATCCAAAACCCGTCTGAAATTCATGAACCTTGTCATGCTATCATGGAATGGCATCAACATGCTGGGGTAAAAAGTATTGTCCCACTTGGGGCAGGTTATGGTATAAGCTTCTCAGAAACCAGACCTTCTCACAAGAGGCATCATGGTTTCATTAGGGAAACGTGTCACCTTTGTGGACAAAACGATATTCCTTTCCTCTTCTTCCTTTCAATTTTTTTCCTGGTGTCAACGTAGAACAACAGGAGTTTCATGTTAAATTTTGGATTTTCTTGGGGATTGTTTATACATTTTTATACGTTAACTCAGTTTTCTAGGCATTTATGTGCATAATTCAAAATTGAACTACATGCACATGCTCCAGTCCATAAAAACGGGATGCAAAATCAAATGTTTGTCCTTGGTTTCAAGCTTAGGTCACATGCAAGAAATGAGATTTAATGTCAAACACCTGCACACTGTCGCTTGGCCGCTAACATTGAGATACATGGTTTTAAAATTCTAGTAAATCGAAAACTCGTCTGAAATTCATGAAACTTGACATGATATCATGGAACGGCATCAACATGCCATGGTAAAAATATTGTTCCATTTGGGGCAGGTTTGGGTATAAGCTTCTCGCAAACTAGAGCTTCTCTCACAACAAGCCTGATGGTTTTGATAGGGAACGTGCCACCTTGGGGGACGAAATGATATTTGTTTCCTCTTATTACTTTCAAATTTTTTTCTCATGTCAACACAGAACAACACGAGTGTTGTGTCAATTTTTGGGGTTCGCTTGGACATTTTTACACATTAACTGAGTTTTCTATGCATTCATGTGCATAATTCAAATTTGAACTACATCCACATGCTCCAGTGCATATAAATTAGTTCAAAATTGGAATGTATGTCCTTGGTTACATGCTTAAGTCCCATGCAAGAAATGAGAATGAATGCCAAACACCTTCCGACCGTCGCTCGGCCGCTAACATTGAGATACATGGTTTTGAAATTCTAGTAAAGCGAAAACGCGTCTAAAATTTATGAAACTTGACATGCTAGCATGGAATGGCATCAACATGAAGTGGCAAAAATATTGTCCCATTTGCGGAAGGTTGGGGTATATAAGGTTCTCACAAACCAGAGCTTCTCACAACAAGCCTCATGGTTGCGGTAGGGAACGTTTCACCTTTCTGGACGAAACGATATCTGTTGCCTCTTCTTGATTTCAATTTTTTTCTAGTGTCAACATAGAACAACATGAGTGTTGTGTTAATTTTAGGAACTTTTCGGGGCTCGTTTGGACATTTTTATACATTAACTAAGTTTTTATGCATTTATGTGCATAATTCAAATTTGAGCTATAGGCACATGCTCTAATGCATATAAATTAGTTGAAAATTCAAATTTGTGTCGTTGGTTACATGCTTAGGTCCCATGCAAGAAATGGGAATGAATGTCAAACACCCTGCCACCGTCACTCTGCCGCAAACATTGAGATACCTGGTTTTTAAATTATAGTAAATCCAAAACTCGTCTGAAATTCATGAAACTTAGCATGCTATCATGGAGCGGCATCAACATGTCATGGTAAAAATTTTGTCCCATTTGGGGCAGGTTTGGGTATATGCTTCTCACAAACCAGAGCTTCTCATAACAAGCCTGATGGTTTCGGTAGGGAACGTCCCACGTTTGGGGGCGAAACGATATCCGTTGCCTCTTATTGCTTTCAAAAATTTTCTAGTGCCAACATAGAACAATAGGAGTGTTGTGTTAAATTTTGAAATTTTTTGGGGGTCGTTCGGACATTTTTATGCATTAATTGAGTTTTTGATGCATTTATGTGCATAATTCAAATTTTAACTACAGACACATGCTCTAATGCATATAAATTGGTTGAAAATTCAAATGTGTGTCCTTGGTTGCATGCTTAGGTCCCATGCAAGAAATGGGAATGAATGTCAAATACCCTGCCTCCGTTACTCGGCTGCAAACATTGAGATACCTGGTTTTTAAATTCTAGTAAATCCAAAACTCGTCTGAAATTCATGAAACTTGACATGCTATCATTGAGTAGCATCAACATGTCATGGTAATTATTTTTGTCCCATTTGGGGCAAGTTTGGGTATAAGCTTCTCACAAACCAGAGCTTCTCACAACAAGCCTGATGGTTTCGGTATGGAACGTGCCACCTTTGGGGACGAAACGATATCAGTTGCCTATTATTGCTTTCAAAACTTTTCTAGTGTCAACATAGAACAATAGGAGTGTTGCGTTAAATTTTGGATTTTTTCGTGGTTCATTTGACATTTTTTATACATTAACTAGGTTGTCTAGGAATTTTATGTGCATAATTCAAATTTGAACTACATGCACATGCTCCAGTGCATATAAATTGGTTGAAAAATCAAATCCGTGTCCTTGGGTGCATTCTTAGGTCCCATGCAAGAAATGCGAATGAATTTCAAACACCAGGGCACTATTGATTGCCGGCAAAATGTTGAGATACTTTGTTTTTAAATTCTAGTAAATCCAAAACTTGTCTAAAATTCATGAAACTTGGTGTGCTATCATGGAATGGCATCCAGCGTGCTGTGGTATTTTTCGTGTCCATTTTGAGCGAAGGCACACTCGAATAACATCCAACAAAGGCATTTTTAAAAAATAGTTGCCACTTTAATATCTCAAACATTTGTATAATTCAAATTGTGTGTGTTCTGTTAACCATTCACGTGACGCCATGTGTCTTGGTTTTAATGGCTATAGAAGGTGCCATGTGGACAACTACTTGACTAAACGGGAGGTGTGCGAGTGATAACCCACAAGTATATGGTATCGCAGCAGTTTTCAAGGGTAGAGTATTCAATCCAAATTTATAGATCCGACACAAGGGGAGCCAAAGAATATATGCAAGTATTAGCTGCTGAGTTGTAAATTCAACCACACCTGGAGATTAATTATCTGCAGCAAAGTGATTACTAGCAAAGTAGTATGATAGTTTTGATAGTAATAGTAGCAGCAACACTAACAGTAGCAGTGATAGCAATGGTTTTCTAGCAGTAACGATGTAACATCCCAGTTTTCAATTTGGATGTTATACATAGATCATTCATATGCATTTCATATTTTATTGCATTTGGTTGTCATCCAAGAAATCTTAAGCAACTCAAGGACCCAAGGAGAGAGTTGGAGGTTTCATTTAATTTTCATTTTTGAATTTATTTCAAATTTGAAAAGTGGATCAATTTGATTTTCAGCAATTCTTTCCAATTATTTTCAAACAATAAAAATAAATGAGAGAAGATAAAATGACTTCTTCAAAACAAAGGAGAAAAATTGGAAAATAAATTTTGAAATCAAATTATTATTTTATTTGAGTTTTATTTACAATTTTATTTGAATTAGAGAAAAACATGATTTTTTTAAAAAATTGCATTTAGTCCAGAAAAATGTTCATCTTGTCCCAAATATTAGGTAGGGATGGTGAAAATTGTTTGTGGAATTTTAGGACTTTTATTTTTATTTATTAGGGTTTTTCTTCGCAGCGCCGTTTAAACAAAAACTGAACTGGGCCGGCCCAGCCGGCCCAGCGGGCCGCCGCGTATCCGAGCCGGACTCCGGCTAGGAGTCCGTGCCGCCGCCGTCGTCGCTTGCCTCCTCCGCAAGTCGGACGCCCCCGGGCCTTTATATACTCGCCCGCCCCACCGCCTCCTCGCCCCAAGCCGCCCCGACGCCACCGCAGCCGCGCCGCCGCAGCCCGCGCCGCCACCGCAGCCCGTGCCGCCGCCGCCGCCTCGCGAGTACCGCGCCGCCGCATCGCCGAGCTGCCGCCGTTGACCACCCCGCCCTGCTGTTTGACCGAACCGGCCGAACTGGTAATAAACCGATCTGATCTCTAGTTTTCTTCGGGTTTTTTTGGTTTTCCGTTTAGATCGATTTTATTTATTTAGGTGCATTAACTAGAGAACGTTCACTCGTTTGGAGTTGTTAACGAAAGAATTCGTTCGTTAGTTTCTGTTAGCGAACGTTCATTCTGTAGAATTTTTCTTTTTAGTTTAATTTTCGTCCAAGGACCTATCCGCAAATAGTTTTATCGCGATTTAGCCCCTGATTTTAAAACTAGCGTAACTTTTAGCTCGTTTGTCCAAATTAGATGAAACCAATGCCTAAATCTTCGTAACAATCCCCTCTTTTCAGTAAACCAACTTGAACATGATTTTGGCAATTTAAAATTTGAGTTTAGTTCAGATTAGTATTCGATCTTGTTTCGGTTGTTTCTTGAGTTTTGTAGCTCCGTGTGAGTTGATTCTTTTTGCAAATCGTAGCTAATCACATGTACCTACTGTTAAGATCTAATCCACAAGAAAATAATGCTTTTAGGTTTTGTTTTCTGTTTAGTTTAGTTGTTTTCTTGTTTTGAGTTTTATTTGGATATTTTCTCTATTTCTCTTTGTTTTGTTTGATTGATTGCTTATGTATGTTGCTATTTGTCCATGCTAGATTATCCGGAGCGCGAAGCTTGTTACAATGAATCCCTATAGTTTGCAGATCATTAGCAAGGCAAGTTACACTTTGATCATACTCTTCTATACCCAGTTTTTACTATGCATTAGTTTTGCCCCTCAAATATTTGCATGAGTAGGATTGGGAACATGTGGTTTGGTTGTAGTACTCTAGGTAGGAACCTAATACCTTTGATCACCCCGGAAATATACTTTATGCTCAATTATTGCTTAGCCATGCTCATAGACGGGGATTGGATCGTGATACACATGGAAGTTGTGAGAGTTATTAATCTTGGATAAAATTAAGGTGGCAACTTTAATACACATCTGGGTGGATTGGTTGGGGCACCTGGAGAATCCAGTGCTAGCCCGTTTGGGAAATCCTGGAGTACCGGTGTGATTTTTTTCTTGGTTCACCACCCAGGCTCAAAGGGATCATATGATATTTCATGCCTAGAAATTTCCGTGTGCAGCCGCAAGCCATTATGGGCTCTGGCATAGTGGAGTAAGTTGCGTGAGCTCTCGAAGAGGTGGACTGGCAGATGTAGGGGAAAGTAGGTGTACCGGTCCGCCCGGAGTAGAGAGCTAATGTTTCAGAAAGACTATGTCTCGATCTTTCGATCATGGGTGCGGTCGTGTCTTGTGGGGAAAAGTGTGCAACCTCTATAGAGTGTATAAACTAATCATGGTTAGTCGTGTACCTGGTTATGGACATCTTGAATATCTAGAATTTGATATTATTCTTGATCTCATCACTCTTAAATTAAATTGAATTGGGTTTAATGATGATACTTATTTAGTGTTGGGATTTGAGTTGGAGGAACCTTCTCAAATATTGGTACAACTTGGGAGTAGTAAATCAATTTATTCCTTTGATGTAGGAAAAAACTACCTTTATGCAAAACTTTAAACTTAGAGCCTTCACCAGCCAAATATTGCATGTAGATATAGTTCTTGCATTCATTGTTTTATAGTGTAACTGTCGGTGTCAAAACCGGCGGATCTCGGGTAGGGGGTCCCGAACTGTGCGTCTAGGCGGATGGTAACAGGAGATGAGGGACATGATGTTTTTACCCAGGTTCGGGCCCTCTTGATGGAGGTAAAACCCTACGTCCTGCTTGATTAATATTGATGATGTGGGTTACAAGAGTAGATCTACCACGAGATCAAGGAGGCTAAATCCTAGAAGCTAGCCTATGGTATGATTGTTGTTTGTCCTATGGACTAAGGCCATCCAGTTTATATAGACACCGGAGAGGGCTAGGGTTACACAGAGTCGGTTACAAAGGTAGGAGATCTACATATCTGTATCGCCAAGCTTGCCTTCCACGCCAAGGAAAGTCCCATCCGGACACGGGACGAAGTCTTCAATCTTGTATCTTCATAGTCTTGGAGTCCGGCCGATGATGGTAGTTCGGCTATCCGGACATCCCCTAGTCCGGGACTCCCTCTGTCGGGGAGGCTGATCCACGAATACCTATGGGGACCGGCGGGCCGGGCCCCTTTCGGTTCGGCGGGGGGCGGAGATCGCACGAAGAGCAGATCGAGGCGAAGCACACGAGCGGTTTACCCAGCTTCGGAGCTCTCCGGAGAGATAATACTCCTACTGCTGCATGTCTGAGTGTATTGAGTTCTTGGTCGGGAGCGCTAAGTGCTACAGTACACACTAGCTGCTAACGAGACCGAGCGTGAGTGTTTTTCTGCCTTCGAACCCCCCCTCTACGTTGTGCATGGGCCTCCTTTTATATGCTAAAGGGGTCACCGACAGGTGGCAACATAGACAAGGGTAAAAATGGAAAAGGGGTTGTGGTTCGTACAGCTACCTGTACAGTGTATCCTACCTAACCCTGACGGCAGGGGACAAAGGCATTAAATGCCCGTCTACGTCGCCCAAATAGTGCAAAAAGGGACCGTTAGGGACGCCACCGCTCGCCACGATGGCAATCTTGTCAGCGCCGCTTGCCACCGCGCACCGCTGGCTGCACAGCCTCTTGCCACGCGCGCCTGGAAAGGCCCCAGGGCGACACGTTGATGGATGTGCTGGAGCGCGGGTACAGGGTGGTAGCTTTGCCGCGGCAAGCGCCTTGCCGCGGGTGTTGTCTTGTCGCGCCCGGAAGCTTGTCGCTCATCGGGCCTCGCCGGGACGCGTGGCGCGTCGCGGCAAGTTCCTTGAGATGCCTTGGTTGGCCTTCCCGGCAAGCTCCTCTTGCCGGGGCCTTGTCTCCTTGGCTTGAATACTTTGTTCTTGAATGGCTCCACAGGAACCACGGAGGACCTTGGCGGTCACCCGGAAAGCCTTGCCGCGAGGTGCTGTAACTGCCCGTGCACAAGTTCGGGATACTAGGGTACCCCTACTCTAGTACACCGACAGGAGCCCCCGGGCCTGGGCCACACACGGTGCCGAGCGCTGTTGGGCCAAGCCCAAAACAGGGCACGGGCACGCGCGGCCTGCGTTACGCCGTATCTCACTCCGTATCCACCGCGCCCTCCCGAACGGCACGCGTCGAATGCGGCGTCGTGGGAGAGATCGTGGGTGGTTTCTTTATTTGGAAAGACGGAGCGTCCACCCCTCCCTCTTTATGAGCAGGGGAAACAGGGGCAGTTCGCCCATCTCGCCGATTGCTACTCCAATCTCAGAAATCTCCTCCGCTCTCCCCTTCTTCCCAAAGCTGAGAGAGAGCAGTGCTCCGCCCCCCATCGCCACCAGCATCACCAATGCCGTCGTTCTCCCCCACCACCTCCGCCATGGCTCCGAAAGCCGACAAGGGGAAGGTCGTGAAGTCGGCCGAGGCGCAGCGGCTCGCGGCGCTGCGAAAGGAGCGGGCAATCTTCCCCCCTCAGCTTGCCGCGAAGGAGCTGAGGGAGTACTACTACCTCTTCTGGTCGACGGAGACGCGAGCGCACCCGCGTACAAAGGTACTCCCAGCTGCCGCTTCGGACCTGGCTCCGAATGGATACCCTTTCTTCGCGCTGTTCTTCTACTGCGGGCTCTGCCCGCCTTTCTCTGAATTTTTCTGCGATATCATGAACACCTACGGGTTCCGCCTCCTTGACTTCTCCCCCAATGCTGTTCTGACCATGGCAGTTTTCGCACATCTCTGCGAAAACTTTCTCGGAGTCTATCCAAACGTAGCTCTTTTCCGCCACTTCTTTATGCCCCGAGTTGAGAGAGGGGAGCCTTTATCCGGCGGAATCGCCTGGGTCTCGAGACTTGGCAAGAAGGAAGCTTATCTGGAGGGAGAGCTCCGTAGCAAGTGGGAGGAATGGAGGGCAGACTGGTGCTGGATCGTCGAGGAGAACCCGCAGCCCTTTACCGCCCAGCGCCAAGCCCCAATAGCACGCGGCAACGATTGGAGCAATGTGGCCCCGGAAGACGATAGGCTGAGGATTGCCGTCACCCGGATCCTACGCCTCAGGCATGCCGGGCTCACCGTAGGTGCCGTTGGCGCAGATTTTCTTCGCCACTGCATCGCCCCGCTGCAGGAGAGGAGGAGACCCGCCTGGGAGTTCCAGAATGCAGCGGATATCATGAGGCTGCGCCCAGGCCTCAACTTCAACTTCACTGTCTTGGAACTGGACGCGATGATCCTGGAATTGTTCAAGCGCGATCCTCAACATCCCGAAGCGTTCATGTTGCCGGGGGGTGTCGTTCCGCTGTGCAACAACTCCTCGCTCGACCGCATTCGTGCAATGATGCCGCTGTGCGATTCGCATGGAATCGTTCCAACTTGGCAAGAGCCTGCAGATGACGTCGTGCAGGAGTTCTTTGACAGCTTGGTAGAAGTGGCGGTCCGCTCTGATGAACAGAAGAGCCTCACTCGCGAGACCACCGAAGCGGAGATGCAGCGCATCGCCACTAGGCTGGAAGAGGCGGCGGCAGCAGCTGCCGCGGGCGAGTTTGGATTCACCGTGGAGGAGGCAGAGGCAGCAGAGGCGGCAAGCCTTGTCGAGCGAGAGGAGTTTGCCAGCGAGGAAGAGCTTGTCGGGCCTGAAGCCGAGTCGAGCGAGCCCGCCGAGGGTGCGAGCGACTCGTTGAAAATCGGCTCCTCCTCCTCCCCACCTTCAGCTAGCTTGCCGCAAGCGGAGCCCCCAGCTCCACCAAGAAGGCGTCTCCGCAAGGCCGGGGATGTGGCGGGGCGGCAGACGAGTCAACAGCCGCCGTGCCGTGCGACACGCTCTACCGCGGCAAGCAATGTTGCCGCGGGAGCGCCTCACGCCGCTGCGGCAACTGGAGCGGGGTCTTCCCGGTCCACCGCTACTGCTCCTGCCAAGCGGACAAGGGAACCTACTCCTCCGCCTCATCGCACCGGAGGCGAGCCGGACTTCGATCTCTCCGCGCTCAGCTCCGACGAGGAAGAAGAAGAGTAAGATTTTTTGCTGTACTTGTAGTTCTTCAATTTTGTTGCTTTGTCTTGTATCTGACTTGCTTCACTCTGAACCCATTCCTTTTCAGGACACTGGCCCAGAGAGCGGCGAAGAGAGTCAAGGTCCCGGTGATTGTCATCGAGGACGATCCCACTGCGACGGCAGGGGACATGTCCGAAACCACCTTGCCGGACCCGGCGTAAGTATATGGTTTATTTCCAGCTGTCAGGCGCGCATGGGTGCTCTTTCTTTGCTGATATCTGACTGTTGGTCTGTGTAGGAGCAGAGCAGCTTCGCCAGGAGTGCCCGGAAGCCGCTCCCAAAATGCCATCTGCTTCAACTACACCGCCAAGGGAGGATTCCCCGGCAAGGGAGCGTTCTCCGGCAAGGGAGAATTCTCTGGCAAGGGACAGTTCTCCGGCAAGGGACGGCACCTGCGACCCTCCGGCGGTTGAGACCACGACTGCAGGTCCTAGTACAGGTAATCCTCTTGCCTGAAAACTTCCATTGGGTTCTCCTTCTTCGGACTTTTCTTTTTGGATATTTGCTTGATTCTTCTCCTTTTTCCGTTCGTCAGATCCATCTGCCACGGAGCCGATGGAAACCGAGGTCGCCGGCGAGGAGAACGCGTGCAGCAATACCGACGACGCCGTTGCCACCGAAGGAGAAGCCGGTGCTGATGATCCCGCCAGCGAAGAGGCCGCCAAGGCTGCCGTCGCAGAAGCTGGTGAGGGATCCGGCGATCGCACTGACGGCCCCGAGGCCACAGGAGCGCCAGGCACTACACCGACCGCCGATCCCTCCACCGCTGCAGCAGCGCCAGGCTCCGAAGAGCCCCAGCCCGGCGCCTATTTGAAGGCCGGCGACGGCATCTTCATCAAGCTCCCCTGGGCGTCAAGCTCCAAGGCGCCGGTTGAAGTAGAGATGTTGGATGGAGAAGTGCTTGCCTCCGCTGGGCTTACGCTGGTTGACGCGCCAAGCAGCAGCAGCGACGAGCCTGAGGAGGAGGAGCTGCTGCGGAAGCTGTTATCGCTCTACCGCGCCCGAAGCCAAGCTGGTATCCCGAGAAGCGCTTGTCGCGAAGGCGGGAGTGGATATCGAGAAGCGCACGAAGGAGCTCCGGGGCTTCAGCCAGGAAACTCTCCAGGCCCTGGCAGAGGAGCGGGAGCAAGTTGCCGAGGAGCGGAAAGCCTTCCTCCTCGAGAAGGCTGAAGTTGAAGAGCAACAGCGGCTTGTTGCCGAGAAGCTATCTGCGCAGGAAGGCGAGTTGGCGCAGCACAAGGTCAACCTTGACAGCCACGAGGAGGAGCTTGCCGCGCGTGAGCAAACATTTGGCAGGGCTCTCAAGGAAGCAAAGGATGCTGCCGCAGCTGCCGAGGCCGCCAAGAAGGAGCTGGAGACGAAGATGGCGCAGCTGGAGGCCGATCTCAAGACGAGCGGTGAGGAGCTTGCCGCGCTCAATCGTGAGCGCGAGAAGGACGCCGCCGCTCATGGTGAGCTGCAAGGCCGTCTCGCTGAGAGGAGCAAGGAGCTCAGCGTCGCCAAGGACTCCAACGCGGATCTTGAGTTGAAGCTGGCTACTTTGACTCAGACGCTGGACGGCGCCAGGGAGCGGGAGGTGGCCTTGTCGGAGAAGATCAAGGCCGACGAGGCGCTGCTAGCGAATGCTGCTGCCGCCCATAACGCCTTTAGGGAGAATGTGGAGCACTGGACTGAGGGTCTCGTGGATGCTGCCGCAGCCATTGACGGGGAGCTAACGCAGCTGGGGATGGAGGATCTCGGGTATTCCTCCGACGAGCACCTCCAACCCAGTGCGAAGCTTAGCTTGTTCTTCAAAGGCGTGGCGACGGCCCTCCAGCGACTCCGGGAGAAGATCCCAAAGCAGCTGGCCGACGAGTCGCGCAAGATCTGCGCGGGAGCTCTTCAAAAAGTGCTGGTGAAGGTGGCCTTCCGCAACCTAGGCCTCAACCTCACCAACGTCCTCAGGACCTTGCCGCGGATGCTGATCTGGAAGCGCTAAAGACCCTTGTCGCACCCATTGTGGACAAGGTGAGCGGGATCAAGAGGGTTGAGGGCGATCGCGTAGATTAGGCCGCTCGTTCTCTCTTTTCCTTGTCGCTGCTGGTCATGTTATGAGAACAATCTATTAGAGCTGCGACAAGCTATCTTGTAATATGACTCCATTTTGGGTAGCGATTGCTATGTTATTTCCTTTACTTGATTCCTTCCTTTGTATGTTTTTGCCCTACGCTTTTAGGGAACTTGTTGGCGCAGGCACCTTAGCCGCGAGCGCTGAGTGCGGAACGTCAGCAGCCTGCTGGCGGTGCCGCTACCGACAAGAAACCTTGTCGCAACTAGCCGCAGCTCACTTAAGTTGTTGAGCGGACTCAAAACAAAGTAAGGGCGCAACTAGCTACAAGTTGGTTCCTCCTCGCACAGGTTTTCCATACAAAGCACGGTCGTTCGAGGAAGATAACTTAAAAATTAAAAGTGATTGCTCAAACTTTGGCAACTTAGCTTTTCTGTCGTTTGCTTCCCGGTAAGGCGAAATTTCCTTGAACGATGCCTGGTCCACACCATTATCTTCTCCTTTCGCCCCGGCAAACTTGTGTGCGAGGGAACCTTCCTTTGAGAAAGAGAAAGAAGAGAAAATAATGATACGGAGCCTTATGGCTCGTTATTGCTTACCGGAGGTAGGTGCTGCACAAAGTGTCGGATAATGCATGCAAAGAAAAGTAGAAAGCATGAAATTGACAAGATGTGCGGAGCACATGAGCTTCACTTATGCACGGGGTCTGCGCCCGGCTTTGTACAAAGGATTACGTGCAACATCGGCAAGACTTGTACAAAAGGTGGTTGCCGGAATAGGTTCCGGCAACCGCGCCTTATGGGTGATGCTCAATGTTCCAGGAGTTGCTCACCGGAATGCCATCTTCGGTCACAAGGCGGACAGCGCTAGGCCTAGTGACTCGTTTCACCCGGTAAGGGCCTTCCCACTTTGGCGTCAACTTGTTGGAATTCTTGGCGGACTGAACGCGCCGAAGAACAAGGTCGCCTTCCTCGAAACTTCTGGCATTAACTTTGCGGCTATGGTAGCGGAGCAAAGCTTGCTGGTATCGAGCAGCTCGTACAGCAGCCTGAAGACGGTCCTCCTCAAGGAGCAGCGCGTCATCTTGTCGCAACTGCTCTTGCTCAAGCTCATCATAAGCGAGCACTCGAGGTGACCCGTATACGAGTTCCGTGGGGAGAACTGCCTCTGCTCCATAGACTAGAGGGAAAGGTGTCTGGCCACTGGCTCGATTTGGCGTCGTCCTGACCGACCAAAGAACCACCGACAGCTCCTCAATCCAGTTCTTTCCGCACTTGCGCAGCCTGTCGAAAGTTCTGGTCTTGAGCCCGCGCAGCACTTCAGCATTCGCCCTCTCCGCTTGACCATTGCTTCTCGGATGAGCAACAGAAGCGAAGCAGACCTTGGCGCCAAGATCTTGGACGTACTGCATGAAGGTGCGGCTCGTGAATTGTGTGCCGCTGTCGGTGATGATCTTGTTAGGGATCCCGAAGCGGCAAACAATCGACCTGAAGAACTTGACAGCTGACTGTGCTATCACCTTCCTCACTGCTTCCACTTTCGGCCACTTTGTGAACTTGTCGATTGCAACGTACAAGTACTCAAAGCCCCCGACAGCTCGGGGAAAAGGGCCGAGGATGTCGAGCCCCCAGACTGAAAATGGCCAGGATAAAGGGATCGTCTAGAGAGCTTGAGCTGGCTGGTGTATCTGCTTGGAATGGAACTGGCATGCTTCACACTTGGTTACTTGTGCAGTTGCATCCTGGAGGGCTGTCGGCCAAAAGAAACCTTGCCGGAACGCTTTGCCGGCAAGTGCTCTTGCGCCAATGTGATGACCACATATGCCTCCATGTATCTCTGCCAACAACTTTTGTCCGTCTTCCCGGTGAATACACTTCAATTTCACACTGTTGAGTCTTCTTCTGTACAGTGTGTTGTCAACAAACTGGTACATACTCAACTGCCGGCCTACTCTTTCCGCTTCTTCTTGCTCTTCGGGAAGTTCTCCTGTCTGGAGGAAACGGACAATCTGTTGTGCCCATGCTGGAGCCTGTGGCTCGACAACAAGGATTAAAGGCATATCTGCTGCTGCGGGAACATCCGCTTCTTCGGCGAGAACCTGCGGCTCAGCCGGAGCTTGACGTTCCCTGGCAAGCTTGCCGGAGCAAGACTTGTCGGGAGCGTCTGCTTCAACGGAACAAACCCTAAGGCTTGCCGAAGCAGACTGCTCCTCAGCACCCTTGGTGTTGATCTTGGGGACCTTCTTGGCAGCGGCCTCAGGGAGCTTTGCCGGAAAATAGTCACCAGAAATCAACTTCCTCTTTTTGCTCTGTCTAGTTGATGGCGTTACAGATGGTTGAGTCAGTCTGAGCACAAAGATCCCTGACAAGCTGTGAGTCACCCCTGACAATGAGCTTCTTGATCCCAAGGTGTGCTGCGATCCTGAGACCGGCAAGCAAACCCTCATACTCTGCGGTATTGTTCGTTGCTTGCTCCTTGGGAAAGTGCATCTGGACTACGTACTTGAGGTGCTCTCCGGTGGGTGCAACAAGTAGCACGCCCGCACCGGCGCCTTGCAGCGAAAAGGCACCATCAAAGTACATCAGCCACTCCTTGCTTGCTTCCTTGACGGGGATGCTCGTTTCTGTAATTTCTTCATCTTGCCTTGGCGTCCACTCTGCTATGAACTCCGCCAATGCTCTGCTTTGGATAGTTGAAGTGATCTCAAACTTGAGGCCAAAGCTTGACAGTTCCAGTGCCCACTCGACAATCCTGCCTGTTGCTTCTGGATTTTGCAGTATCCTCTTCAGCGGAAAACGAGTGACGACTGTGATCTCATGTGCTTGGAAGTAATGGCGCAGCTTTCTCGAGGCCATGAGAAGGCCGAAAAGCAATTTCTGCACACCAGAGTACCTTGACCTAGCCCCCTGCAGAAGGGAACTAACAAAGTAAACTGGGCGCTACACCATCCTTTTCTGCATCTTCTCTCGCGTCTGCGCAGATCCATCTTTGTCGGGACCAGAGCTTGCCGGTGAAGTCCCCTGCTTGTCGCTGGATGCATCTGCCGTGGTTGCTGGCTCATCGTCCGCCTCCCTCTCCGCTACTAACGCAACACTAACCACTTGATTAGTTGCCGCTATATATAGCAGCAACTTCTCTTGTGGCTTAGGTGCGACAAGTGTTGGAGTGGAGGACAGGTATCTCTTTAAGTCCTGCAGTGCCACCTCCGCTTCCGGAGTCCATTTCATTGGACCGGCCTTTTTCAATATTTTGAAAAATGGCAGGGCGCGCTCAGCAGACCTAGAGATAAACCTGCTGAGAGCAGCCACGCAACCGGCAAGTTTTCGTACATCCTTGACGCGCTTTGGTGCTTCAATCTGCTCAATGGCCTTGATCTTGTCAGGATTGGCCTCAATCCCCCGCTGAGACACGAAGAACCCGAGAAGCTTGCCGGAGGGGACTCCAAACACACACTTCTTGGGGTTAAGCTTGAGGTTGATCTTGCACAGATTTGCAAAGGTTTCGTCTAAATCTTGAATCAGAGTCGCCTTGTCCTTGCTCTTGACCACTATGTCATCCATGTAGGCTTCCACATTTCTGTGCATTTGCGGCTCAAAAGTGTGATGGAATACCCTTGCAAATGTTGAACCAGCATTCTTTAAACCGAAAGGCATCCGTACGAAACAGTATGTGCCACACGGGGTAATGAATGCGGTCTTCTCCTCATCCTCTTCTGCCATGAAGATCTGATGGTATCCTGAATATGCATCAAGAAATGAAAGCAAGTCACATCCGTCCGTGGAGTCAACAATCTGGTCGATGCACGGCAAGGGAAATGGGTCTTTGGGACAAGCTTTATTGACATCAGTAAAGTCGATACAAAGTCTCCATTTCCCGTTTGCTTTGCGCACGACTACAGGGTTGGCCAACCACGTAGGATGGAGCACTCCTCTGACAAGGCCTGCTGCTTCCAATTTCTTGATTTCTTCTGCGATGAATTCTTGGCGCTCCACTGCCTGCTTCCTAACTTTCTGCTTGACGGGCCGCGCATGAGGGCAGACGGCAAGATGGTGCTCGATTACTTTCCTGGGAACACCAGGGATGTCAGACGGTTGCCATGCAAATACGTCGACGTTCGCCCGCAGGAAAGCAATGAGCGCGCTTTCCTATTTAGGGTCGAGAGTGGCACTGATGGTGAAGGTACCACCAGTGCCATCCTCCTTGGCGGACACCTTCTTGGTCTCTGGTGGAGCTGCCATTGTCTTCTTACACTTGCCGCTGGAGCTCGATGGTGCGTCCTCGATGGTAGCGCAGCACTCCGAAGAGGTGCGCTTGCCGGAGTGGGCATCAGAACTCTTGCCGGACTTAACTTTCTTCTTCGCCCTGGGAGCTTCAGCGGCAAGTGACTTGTGATCTGTTGCGGCTGCTGCTTCCTGGTAGATCTTGTCGGCGCAGATAAGGGCATCCTTCTTGTCGCTAGGGACAGAGATGACACTTATCGGGCCTGGCATCTTCAGTATGTTGTATGCATAGTGAGAGGCTGCCATGAATTTGGCGAGTGCTGGACGGCCGAGTATCCCATTGTAAGGCAATGGAAAGTCAGCAACGTCAAAAGTGACCCTCTCAGTCCTGAAGTTCAACTCGCTGCCAAATGTCACCGGCAACGTGATCTTTCCCTTCGGCTTGCTCCTTCCCGTATTGATTCCTTGGAATGTGCCGGTCTCTTCGAGCTCGCCATCAGGGATCTGGAGTTTCTGGAGTACCGCGGAGGAGATCAGGTTCAAGCCGGCCCTGCCGTAAACTAGCATCTTAGTAACCTTGAGGTTGCGGATAGTTGGTGAAACCAACATCGGCAAGCACCCGACCGCAGTTATGCGATCAGGGTGGTCCTCAATATCAAAGATGATAGACGTGCTGGACCATTTCAGAGGCTTCCGTGACTCGATGGGTGGTTCCACCGCATTGACTTCCTGCACCCATTGCTTGAGCTGGCGGTGTGAAGTATGCAGAGAAGCACCGCCGTCAACGCACAGGACCTCTGTGGCTTTCTGGAACTCCTGCTCATCGGTCTTTTCATCATCCATATCTTCATCCTCGTCGTCATCTTCATCCTTGTCGCGGCCGCGAGGAGGTCTGTCTCCTTGCCGCTGCTTGGCCTTGCCGCGGCGTCCTCCTCGGCCGGGGCGTTGCTTGCCGGCTCCTCCAGCACCTTCCTGGGCCTTCTCCTTGTCGCGTCGCTCGTATTCAGCCTTTTGTTGCTCAACAAGCTGCTCGACCTTCTTGCAGCTCTGGAGGTCATGGCCCTTCGTGCGGTGGATCTTGCAGTACTGCTTGTTGGTGCCGTCCTGCTTGTCAGCGACCGCCACAGCCTGGTAGTTGGTGCCTGCGGCAATCCTCTCGCCGGAGCTACCAGCTTTGGCTTTCTTGGCGCCACCTCCATTGCCGGACTGCTCAATGACCAACACATCTTTGCCTTTCTTCTTCCTGTTGTTCCGCCGCCGGTTTTTCTTTGCCGGGGCAACCTCCTCACTATCAGATCCTCCTGCTTCTGTATTTTCTCCGGGGAGTTTCCTCCCTTCCTCAGCACGTGCACACTTGTCGGCCAGGGCATATAGCTCACTGACGTCTCTGATCTTGCACATCGCCATCTCCTCCCGCATCCTGCGGTTTCGCACGTTCTGATGGAACACGCTGATTACCGCGGTAGGGTGAACATCTGGGATGTTGTGCTGTATGCGGCTGAATCTCTGAATGTACTTGCCCAGGGACTCTCCTTCCTTCTGGGCGAGCAGATGAAGGTCGCTCTCTTGGCCAGGAGGCTTGTGGCCGCCTGTAAAGGCGCCGACAAACTGATGGCATAGATCTGCCCAGGAGGATATGGAGTTGTTCGGCAAGTGCATGAGCCAGGATCTGACATTGGGCTTGAGTACCAGCGGGAAGTAGTTGGCAAGGATCCTGTCGTCCCGCCCCCCGGCAGCTTGCACTGCGATGGTGTAGATGCTAAGGAACTCCGACGGATGCGACTTGCCGTCGTACTTCTCTGGTACGTCTGGCTTGAAATTCTTCGTGCTGGGCCACTGGACTTGCCACAGCTCACGAGTGAACGCAGGGAAACCTATCGCGTACGGCAAGTCGCCTGGTTCCCCTGGCGCATGCATGTCGACAGAGGGCCCAGCGTGCTGGTCCGATTGACGCCGCGCTTCTCTTCGGCGCTCGATGCAAGTTCGAGCGTCTTCTTGCTGTCGTTCATGAAGAACTTGGCGCTGATCACAACGAGCTCGTGGATCTGACGATGCGGTGGAGTCGCTGTTGAGGTGGATCCGGCGAGTTGGCGATCTTGGCCTTCGGGGTGGAGAGTGCATGGTGGTTGCACACCCACCGGTTTCGTTGCCACCGGCTCGTGCCTGGCAGTCCTGCCGCGGCAACGATGTACTCGGCTGCCGCGGAGTGTCGCCGTTGGCGAAGCCGATGAGACTCTGAATGGTGGCCCTCCATTCATCGATCTTGTCTGCCGTTGGAGGGTAATCCAGGAGCAGTTGAGCTCGTGCCAAAGCTTTTGTTGGAGTGGTGGGCGGCAGTGGCGAACGATGCGAGGAGCGGGATATGCTCGGACTTCTAACTATGTTAGAAGGAGCAGTATCCCATCCAGGCGACCGTACCTCGCTCGTGCCAGCATGTTGGCGTGCATGCTGGTCTTGAGCACCCCGAGATCCACCAGTCGATCTTGGCCCAACGAACGTATGGCTCTGCGAATGCCATGACGCTGTCGGTCCTGCGCCTCCTGAGATGGGCGCGGTGCATGTACGGACGCCGAGGTCTGTGCAGCCTTGTCCTTGGACCTGGCAGCACTGTGAGCTCCCTCGTCGATGTCCGTTCTTCCGCCGGCGTCTACCCCACCACCTGTTTGCTCCGGTGGTTGTGGGATCGACATGGACGGAACCTCTGCCGCCGAAGCCTTCTTCTTCGGTGGCATGTCGATGAAGAAGATGAAGATCTAGCTCGTGTGAACGCCGCATCAGGTTCACACAATCTCGACACCCCCTACCTAGCGCACCAAAGATGTCGGGGAGGCTGATCCACGAACACCTATGGGGACCGACGGGCCGGGCCCCTTTCGGTTCGGCGGGGGCGGAGATCGCACGAAGAGCAGATCGAGGCGAAGCACACGAGCGGTTTACCCAGCTTCGGAGCTCTCGGGAGAGATAATACTCCTACTGCTGCATGTCTTAGTGTATTGAGTTCTTGCTCGGGAGCGCTAAGTGCTACAGTACACACTAGCTGCTAACGAGACCGAGCGTGAGTGTTTATTCTGCCGTCGAACCCCCCCTCACGTTGCGCATGGGCCTCCTTTTATATGCTAAAGGGGTCACCGACAAGTGGCAACGTAGACAAGGGTAAAAATGGAAAAGGGATTGTGGTTCATACAGCTACCTGTACAGTGTATCCTACCTAACCCTGACGGCAGGGGACAAAGGCATTAAATGCCCGTCTACGTCGCCCAAATAGTGCAAAAAGGGACCGTCAGGGATGCCACCGCTCGCCACGATGGCCATCTTGTCAGCGCCGCTTGCCACCGCGCACCACTGGCTGCACAGCCTCTTGCCACGCGCGCCTGGAAAGGCCCTAGGGCGAAACGTTGATGGATGTGCTGGAGCGCGGGTACAGGGTGGTAGCTTTGCCGCGGCAAGCGCCATGCCGCGGTTGTTGTCTTGTCGCGCCCGGAAGCTTGTCGCTCATCGGGCCTCGCCGGGACGCGTGGCGCGTCGCGGCAAGTTCCTTGAGATGCCTTGGTTGGCCTTCCCGGCAAGCTCCTCTTGCCGGGGCCTTGTCTCCTTGGCTTGAATACTTTGTTCTTGAATGGCTCCACAGGAACCACGGAGGACCTTGGCGGTCACCCGGCAAGTCTTGCCGCGAGGTGCTGTAACTGCCCGTGCACAAGTTCGGGATACTAGGGTACCCCTACTCTAGTACACCGACACCCTCAGTAGCCCCTGAACCAGGCTTCAATGACGATGAGTCCGGCGTGCATGTTGTCTTCAGCATTGCAAGGCGGGCTCCTCCTCTGAATAATTTATAGAAGATTGTGAACACCAGGATAGTGTCCGGCTCTGCAAAATAAATTTCACATACAACCGTAGAGAGAATAATATTACACAAGTTCAATCTGCTGACGTATTTTGTGGCGTAACATCACACCACTACCAAGCCTTCAAATTGTTTTTATTGTTCCATCTCAGCACGTTTAGCGAGGCGGTTTCCTTGGCACGTCTTATCGAAGCAGAGATCGTGTTCCCCTTATTCCGGGATTCCCATCAATACGGACGTGGGTAACCCAACCGCGCCATTGATTGCGGCGCTTGGGAGATAAGCAAGTTTTATCAGGCCGGTGGGGACGCATGTTTCCGTCCGCCCATATAAGGGGATAAAGATCCAATCCTTTTACCTACGCCTTCTTCCTCCTTGGCTTATCCATCTCCCCGAACTCCAGCTCTAGCGCCCAAGCCCGCACATCTCACCTCAACCTTTTCCAAATATGTCCGGAGCGGGAGGCAAGTGGATGGCCTCCTCCGTCATGGAGGGGCCTATCCAGAAGCTGCGCAGTGTCGGATACTTGTCCAGCGACATCGCGCATCGGCTCCCCGACGAGGGAGAGCTCATCCCCACCCCTAGGCCCCATGAGAGGGTAGTATTCCTTCCCCATTTCCTCCGCGGACTGGGCTTCCCACTTCATCCCTTTGTTCGGGGGCTCATGTTCTACTACGGCCTAGATTTCCATGATCTGGCCCCGAATTTTATCCTCAACATCTCGGCGTTTATCGTCGTGTGTGAGGCCTTCCTTTGCATCCAGCCCCACTTCGGCTTGTGGCTCAAGGCCTTTAGTGTCAAGCCGAAGGTTGTGAAGGGCATCCAAGCGGAGTGCGGAGGCGCCATGGTGGGCAGGATGTCGCACGTTACGTGACTGGAGGGCACCTTTGTGGAAACCATCAAGGGGTGGCAATCAGGGTGGTTCTACATCACCGAGCGGCGTGATCCCGAATGGGCAGCGGCCCCCGAATTCAGATCCGGCATCCCCACACGGCTCACCTCCTGGAAAGAGAGCTGCCAGATTTGGGGCGACTCGGAGGAGCTGACCGGACTCCAAGCCTGCGTCCAAAAGCTGGTGGACAAGAAGCTCAAGCTTGTCAACGTAGTCCAGGTCATGCTCATCCGCCACATTCTCCCGTGCCAACGACGGGGCTTCAATATGTGGGAGTTCGATCCGGCGCAGCACAGACTTTGAATGGGCTCTTCGATACTACGTACGAAGAGGTCTGGAAGGTGCTGTTCAAGGGCGCCGAGGCTCCCGCATCCGGTACCGAAGATCGCGGATTCAGCTCGCAGCGTCCAGCTGACGAGGTAAGTGATATTGTCCTTTACAGGACGCTTTTTATTCATAGTTTGACTCTATGCGGGATCTAAAATCCCTTTCCTTTGGCAGGACTGGCTGAAGAAGGCGGCATAGTCTATTTGTCCGGCCCCATTGCCAGAGGACCCAGCTGACGCCCGCCTAACGGGGCTGCTGGCTCCGGCACCCCACGTGGTACCGGAGAAGAAGGCCAAGAAGAAGGCCACGGGGACTCAGAAGAGTTCCCGTTTTCAGGTGCTATCGGACGATGAATCCGAGGCCGACTCCTCCCATCAAGGCGAGGAGGAGAAGAAGAAAGCCTCTCCCCCAGCGAGGGGAGGAAAGAAAAGGAAGGCCTCCCCAACAAGGGAGGCCGAAGGGTCCAAGAGGGGAAAAACTCTTCCCCCGGACTGTTCCGCCAACGCCAGTGACGACGACGAGGACTGGCCTCCAAGGGCCAAGCCTCTGGAGAGATCGTAAGTATCTGGACTCCCGAATAACTTCAAGGTTTTCGTTTTCCGCCACGTTATGTCTGTCTAATGCCGCATACAACCTTGCAGTCCGCCTAACGATGATCTCCCCACTTCGTCGAGTGGGTCCTTAGGGGCGTCGGATATGGATTCTCTTCCGACTGCCTCCACCCCCCGTGATGCGGGCGATGCTGAGGTGGGATCCCAGGAAGGGACCCACCAAGAGGAGAGGGCCCCGGAGGTGTCGCAGGACAACCTCCCAGACTTTGCGCCGGACTCAGCCCCGGAACCCATAGTGGCTCCGGAGTCCGGCGGGCGACCCCTTCGTAAGAAGGGCAAGACCGTGACGCCGGCATCTTCCGTCCAACCGGAGGCGCCGGATAGATTACTAGAGGCGCTCAATAGCACCTCTATTGAAGAGGAACATCGCACTGTTATGATTGCGGCGATTCAGAAAGTTCAGCTCGCCAAGAACAGGCTGACCGAAGCCTGCAGCAGCCTTCTAACAGGCTTTGAGGCAACAATTTCAATATATGTAAAATGGTACCGCATAGATAGTAGCCCCTGATGCTCGGTTCGGTGTTCGGAAAGAAAAGCCGGACTGAGGATCTTTAGAAAGATAAACGCAGGAGTCATGAAAATATGTCAATATGGGATTGCAGGCTGTGCTGCTGACCTCTGCCGCACTGACTTCAGAGGTCAATACTTTGAAGGAAAACCTCGAGCGGTCCGAGAACGAGCTCGGCCATGCCAAGAAGCAGCTCGAGGAAAAAGAAGGTGAGTAATACCATATGAGAATTGTACCTTACAGAAAAGGATTTGGTTGCAAGAAAAATGACAAGGATAACTGGGGTATTGCAGGGGCCACTAACGAGGTGGCGACCCTGAAGGAGGCGGTGGCCGCGGCCGAACGCAATGCGGCTGCGGAGCGCACCGAGCGAGAGAAACAGGAGGCGCGGGTGGCGGAGGTACATCAAGAGCTCCAGGATCTCATGAGGAAACATGAGAGCCTGGAGCGTGACTCGAAGACTCGAGAGTCTGAGCTTGCAACGGCTCTTGAGAGTGCCAAAGCCGCTAAGGCCGAAGCCTACAAGGCCCTCCAGGAGATCGAGGCGGTAAAGAAAATAGCAGCGGGTAAGGCATTTTTCATGCAAAGTAAGCATGTGAGTGTTAATTACCTGTCGCTTACCCGAATTCGGAGCTCTCCAGGAGCGTTCGCGGATCTTCCTCGCAGCGTGTCCGATGCTGCCGCATTCTACCGGGCCGAGGAGGGGAGCTCAACGGAGAAGGTCTTCTGGTCTCAATATGCTGAGGCCGAACATCCGGCGCCCCTTAGCGACCAGCTGAAGCAGCTGGTCGAGCTCCACAAGACGGCTGAACAGGCCATGAAGGGCCTTATAGTTCGGCTGTGGCCTAAGGAGGCCATGCCTGGGAGCTACTTCGGCCTGGTGCGGCGGCTGGTGGATGCGTGCCCGTGGGTTGAAGTCATCAAGCACTCCGCCTGTATTGAAGGTGCCTGTCGGGCCCTTGCCCGCGCAAAGGTGCACTGGGGCAAGATGGATGCCCAGAAGCTTGTGACGGACCCACCACCAGAGGGCAAGGAGCACCGTACGCCCGAGATGTATTATAAGAGTGTGCTGAAGGGCGCCCGCACTATTGCGGGTGAGTGCTCCAAAGATGTAATATTTGAGTAGACTCGCATTTTGTTATCCTGTGCGCTGAAAACTTGGTTTATATGCGCTAAGCAACGCTTGTTAATTTAAAATATTACCTTCTGTGCGGCTGTTTATCAAATCTGAGAGATGGCAACTCGTTGGCTTCAGCCCCCATGCCACGAGTGCTGGGGTGTTCGGGATAAATTTGGGCACTCTTGTTCCCATATTTGGGTCTATCGAGGGAGGCGCTCAACACAACGAACAAGGCAACCGGACTTATAATGCTTGAACACTCTCACATAGCCATAGAATTCTATAATTTTAAATTTCGGCGACGCCCCTAGTTTTCGGAAGGCCGAATTTGGGGTGCTATCGATGCCTTGGCCGGACAGAATCCGGCTCCTCGCTTGAAGCGGCATAAGTCTTTAGGGACTCGCAAAGAACCTCTCGAACAGCGACCAGCTCTCGCCTCATCATGATGGTCAGTTTTAGCTTTCTCCACTGAGGCGTTAACCCAGCTCAACTGGGGCGCAATCGCAGTGGTTCTCCCAGTGCTACCTTAGCCAATAAAACGGAACGTAAGGTACCAAAACATGGGAGCCGGGCAAACCCAACTATTGACCCAAGAACATGATTCGGAGCCGATGCATATAATGCTATAAGTTCGGGGTGCCGCACTTGTGAAAGTGTTCGGACTTATCACACCATAACGCGGGAAACATAAGCCCCTGGTGTATTTAGCCGTACCAAAACGTACGGATGCAACATGTCATAGATGAACATATGTGTAAGAAAGAAATGCTATTAGAAGCAAAAATGTACTGCATTGCTTTATTCAATAAAAACTGCTGTAAGTGCAGGACGATACAAGTGGTGCGGTAAGCAAGGGATGGGACTGTTTAACATGTCCCCCTCCAGGGGTAGGCTACAACATAATGCATAAAACAGATTTAATGCTCATGATGGGGACCACCTGGATTTTCGTTGTAGCCTTTCTCCTTCCCTGGCTGTTGCATCGTGGGTTTGGCATGTCTGCTGCCGGACAGGGCCTCTGACGAACGGAGTCCTGTAGGTAAAAAAGGAAAAGAAAAAGAAACGACACACTTAAGAGCCCCTGGTGTGGTTGAGCCGCAGTCTGGGCTTATCATGGTCGAGCCCCTTGCCCCATGCCCATGGTATCTTCAGAGCGTAATGGAGTACGTGAAGGGTCTATCTTAATGTTTTACAGGGGCTGGGGTTGGGGCCGCACTGCTACGCGTGCTCGGAACGTGCCAGGTGGTCGTGTTGTAGGTTACTCCGGGCACGCTTAGCTGTGTCCGGTCGCTTGGCAGCCGGACTCGAGAATTGCCTTAAAAGGCTACTTTGTACTTCTGCCGCGAGAGCCGCTGTATGTTCCTCCGTTCGGAGGGAGCGTTCGGTGTTTCCGTTGAACGTGATGACTCCTCTAGGACCTGGCATCTTGAGCTTGAGGTATGCGTAGTGCGGCACCACGTTGAACTTTGCGAACACGGTACGTCCGAGCAAGGCATGATAGCCGCTACGGAATGGGACTACGTCTTGGTAGGTTTAATCCTTGAGGGGTCTATGCCCATTTTGCGCACCGTGTCCTGATAAAGCAGGTTTAGGCTGCTACCACCGTCCATCAGGACTCTGGTGAGATGAAATCCATCGACGATCGGGTCTAGAACCAATGCGGCGAACCCACCATGGCGAATGCTGGTGGGGTGGTCCCTTCGGTCAAAGGTGATCGGACAAGAGGACCATGGATTGAACTTCGGGGCAACTGGCTCCATCGCGTATACATCCCTGAGTGCACGCTTCCGCTCCCTTTTGGGTATGTCCGTGGCATATATCATGTTCACCGTCCGCACCTGTGGGGGGAAACCCTTCTGTCCTCTATTGTTCGGCGGTCGGGTCTCTTCCTCGTCGTCGCTATGTAGCCCCTTGTCGCTGTTTTCGGCAATTAACTTGCCTGCCTGCTTGAACACCCAACAATCCCTATTGGTGTGGTTAGCTGGCTTTTCAGGGGTGCCATGTATCTGGCACAAGCGGTCGAGAATTCGGTCCAAATTGGACGGACCCTGAGTTGTTCTTTTGAATGGCTTTTTCCGTTGACCGGGTTTAGAGCCTCTGAATCCGGCATTGACTGCCGTATCCTCACTGTTATCGCCGTTAATGCGGCGTTTGTTTTTGTTGCGACGCGACCTACCACTACGGTCCTTGATATCCGGACTGCCAGAATTTTTGTTGAGGTTGTTGCTGCGTGCTAGCCAGCTGTCCTCACCCGCACAGAAGCGGGTCATGAGTGATGTAAGGGCTGCCATGGATTTCGGCTTTTCCTGTCCTAGGTGTCGGGCAAGCCATTCGTCGCGGATGTTATGCTTGAAGGCCGCGAGGGCCTCGGCATCCGGACAGTCGACGATTTGGTTTTTCTTGGTTAAGAACCGTGTCTAGAATTGTCTGGCCGATTCGTCTGGCTGCTGAATTATGTGGCTTAGGTCATCTGCATCTGGTGGTCGCATGTACGTGCCTTGGAAGTTATCGAGGAATGCGGCTTCCAGGTCCTCCCAACTCCCGATTGACTCTGCTGGCAAGCTGTTAAGCCAGTGCCGGGCTGGTCCTTTAAGTTTGAGTGGGAGATATTTGATGGCGTGGAGATCGTCTCCACGGGCCATGTGGATGTGGAGGAGATAGTCCTCGATCCAGACCGCGGGGTCTGTTGTGCCATCATAAGATTCAATATTGACGGGTTTAAACCCTTCTGGGATTTGATGATCCATTACCTCATCTGTGAAGCACAGTGGGTGTGCGGCGCCTCTCTACTGGGCAATATCGCGACGGAGCTCAAAAGAGCTTTGTCTGTTGTGTTCGGCCCGGCCGGACTTACTGTGTCCGGGGTGACGGTGATCGTCACGTATCGTGGGGCGCCCACGTGATCCATAGATTGATCTTGATTGTCTTGCCTTATCCTCCAATATGTCGCGCAGGTCCGGAGTGTTCCCCTGTGGCCTTGTGCTTTTCGAGCGATGCCGGGGTACGGGTCTAGTGAAGGGCCTTGAGGCCTCTCTGTCGCGACCACGGGGTGGTCGATCAGCCGTATTGTCTCCTGGTGAAGCGGGATCATATGCCTCCACCTCTAATCGGGGGAGCAGCTTACGTTTGGGGTAGCTTTTGGAGGGGCGTTCGAGTTCATGCTCTTCGGCCGCGAGGACTTTGGTCCATCTGTCGGCTAGCAGATCTTGATCAGCTCTAAGCTGCTGCTGCTTTTTCTTGAGGCTGTTTGCCGTGGCCATAAGCCTGCGTTTGAAAAGCTCCTGTTCGACAGGATCCTCAGGCACGACGAATTCGTCGTCGTCGAGGCTTGCCTCGTCTCCAGAGGGAGGCATATAGTCCTCTACCTCTTCTTCGGCCGCTCTCTCATGAGGGCTGGCGTCCCCCTCCTCCTGTGCTGGATCTTGCTGGAGTGGGTTGTCTTCGGCGCTATCAGGTGTATTATTGTCTCCGGTGACGGAATCCTCATTCTTGCTATGGCGGGATTTACAGCGGCGCCGCTAACGCCGGCGCTTGGGCTGTTTCTTGGAGGGGTCATCCTCCGCTATTCCTTCTCCGTTCCCATCCTTTGGGATATCCACCATGTATATGTCGTATGAAGAGGTGGCTTTCCAGTGCCCGGTGGGCACTAGTTCTTGGTCGTCTCCGGCATCGTCGTCCATACCGTCGATGTCCTCAGAGTCGTAATCTAGCATGTTGGTTAGATCGTCGACAGTGGCTACCAAGTGGGTGGTGGGTGGGCTCTGAATTTCTTCGTCGTCCGCATCCCAACCATCCTGGCCGCAGTCCGGCCAGGCCTCTCCTGATAACGAGTGGTACTTTAGCAAACTCAAGATGTCGCCAAAAGGTGAGTGTAGAAAGATGTCTACCGCGGTGAACTCCATGATCGGCGCCCAATCGGATTCGACTGGAGGGGGCGCGGGAGGTCCGGAGTCCGGCAAGGAGTCCGGCACCTCGGAGTCACGAGCTTCATGGGGGACAAGATCGGTGTTCGGCTCTATCGCCGTAGAGGTTGCAGCCCCCGAGGCGGTGTCTAGCCATCCATCCTTGGTCTGCGCAGCCGGCTCCGAGTCGAAGATCGGAGCGGGTTCGAGTGCGGCCTCCAGGGTACTGTCCGGCTGCAGAGCTAAATCATGCCCATCGTGACAGTACGGCACGCTCGGCTGTGGCTCGAATCCGTCGAGGATCAAGTCCCCGCGGATGTCAGACGTGAAGTTCAAACTTCCAAATCTGACCTGACGGCCAGGGGCGTAGCCTTCGATGTGCTCCAGCTGGCCAAGCGAATTGGCCCGCACTGCAAAGCTGCCGAATACGAAGATCTGTCCAGGGAAGAAGGTCTTACCCTGGACTACATCGTCGTTGATGATCGAAGAAGCCATCTAGCCTATCGGTGACGACACAGAGGAACTCTCAATGAAAGCACCAATGTCGGTGTCAAAACTGGCGGATCTCGGGTAGGGGGTCCGGAACTGTGCGTCTAGGCGGATGGTAACAGGAGACGAGGGACACGATGTTTTTACCCAGGTTCGGGCCCTCTTGATGGAGGTAAAACCCTACGTCCTGCTTGATTAATATTGATGATGTGGGTTACAAGAGTAGATCTACCATGAGATCAAGGAGGCTAAACCCTAGAAGCTAGCCTATGGTATGATTGTTGTTCGTCCTATGGACTAAGGTCATCCGGTTTATATAGACACCGGAGAGGGCTCGGATTACACAGAGTCGGTTACAAAGGTAGGAGATCTACATATCCGTATCGCCAAGCTTGCCTTCCACGCCAAGGAAAGTCCCATCCGGACACGGGACGAAGTCTTCAATCTTGTATCTTCATAGTCTTGGAGTCCGGCCGATGATGGTAGTTCGGCTATCCGGACACCCCCTAGTCTGGGACTCCCTCAGTAACCGTGCCAGCATATTCAATGTGCTAACCTACACGGCTACAATATCTCATGTTGCAGACTTCACAGCCGACGAATAAGGTGTGATAGGTCGTTGTCATGCACTCAGCTATGCCGTTGGAGTTGATGGACTCATTTACCTTTGAAGCTTCCACAGGTATTTAGTTTAGATGGCCTTCAGCCATATTATTTTTTGTAATCATACTCTTTATGAGGACCTTGATGTAATAAGTGTGTGATTTAACTCTCCTATAATTCCTCGAGTACTGTGGTCTGTCAGCATTACCCATCCAGGGATGACACTTAAGCACAGAGACTTCGGTCCATTGGGATCGTGGTCGCTACAAGATGGTATCAGAGCACACGCTGACTGTAGGACGTGACTACTAGGAAAAGCCACATGATTACTCATCTTTTCTCATTTCTAATTCTCCTTTATTTCTACTCTATAGATGGCGGACTCCAGGAATGAGTTCACTCAGCTGGATGACGACACCCCTTTCGGATGACACTTGAAGGAAGTCACTAAGTACCTGAACATCGGACTACCAAGCTTCACCAGGACTTCCTGCAACTTTACCAGAAGAGGAGCGCTGGAGGATCGAAGTTCGTGTACCTGGGAGGACGTTTGCGCCAACAAGGGAGCCCATTGATTTTACCTTGGATGCACCAAGTTGGAACTTGGGAAAGAGCATGGCAGCCAACATCACTTTTGGACACATATGTGAGGTGTACCATAAGAAGCTTAAAGATAGCGTCTATCAGATATGTGGACACCAAGACAAGGAATGGGAGATGATTTGTGCCAGGAAGGATGGATCAATTGCAACATACATTCAGGAGATGGGAGAGCACATTAACGGATACGAGAATCAGATGTGCTCCATCATGAAGAAGAACAAGAAGCTGATGAAGAAGAATATAGATCTAGATGAGGAACTCAATACAACGCATGATGGATATGAAGAAGAAATTGGTGTACTACTAGAGAAGCATGAAGACTTGAAGAGGAAGCTAGGACTACCCGTGGAGAATCATAAGCGAGAACCTGAAGTGGAGATTCGTTTGGAGGACTATATCATCTTGGACGACACTGACACGGACAGTGATGCAAACGATGACAGTGATGAAGACTACGTAGACGTAGCTGGAGCAGATATCATGGAGTCTTCCACCGATCAAAATTTCTAGACGACCACCATGTTACTAGTAGTATTCTTCCAAGTAGTTAGCATCGATCATTTTGTAATCATGGTTAGATCGTTTGTGTGAACCTTGTTTGATATTGAATGAAGTGAATTGATTGTATTTTGCCTCATGTGCATATGGGTAGTGAAATCTCTCTTAGACCTCATTCTATTCTGTTTTCTCACCCCTTCTAACCCATCAGATGCCTCCGAGACGTGACACTAGATTCGTGTTCCCACCGAAGCTCACCCAGTTGATCCAGCAGCAAAATGCCTTGATGCAGATGCTAGTTCGGAATCAGAACCAGAACCAAGGTAACAACAACAACAACCCACTGCCACCACCCCCTATTCACAACCTAGCCTGTCTTCTGAGGTTGAATCCGTCGGTGTTCTCTAGCAGCACCGAGCCGATTGTTGCAGATGATTGGCTCTACAAGATTGGAAGAGAGCTGACTACCGCAGGATGCATAGATGCGGAGAGAGTGCGCTTTTCCGTACATCGGCTTGATGGACCCGCAACATCTTGGTGGGATAACTTCACCACCACTTACCCCATTGATACAGTTACATGGGATCAGTTTCAGCAGGCCTTCCGCACCGCACATGTTTCAGCTAGAGCTATGAGCATGAAGAAGCATGAGTTTCGTAACTTGCGCCAAGGGAGTCGTATAGTGGGACAGTATATGGATGAGTTCAATAAGTTAGCACGCTATGCCCTAGATGATGTGGATAGAAGCAGGAGAAGTTTCTTGAGGGACTCAATGATGAGCTAAGCATGCAGTTGATGGTGGCAACTTTCAACAACTACCAGGAGTTGGTAGACAGGGCCCTCATGATAGAAGGCAAGCAGAAACAAATTGACAACCGCAAGAGGAAGTATGGATAGGGGAGGTACACTTCTGGAGCTCAGCAGAAGCCCGCTATTCCCCGTACTCGGGAGGACATACCGATAACCATGGTGGACATACGCACAATGGAGGAAGTTCACACAACCATAGTGGCCCTAAGAATGGCAATGGGAATGGAGGAAGCAACAGTCAGAACCATTCCAACCCCGCGACACCAGCCAAGAGGGATCTAAGTCACATTACTTGTTTCAAGTGCGGGAAGACCGGACATTACGCCACTGAATGTCCTGAAGCAAAGAATGGAAATGGCAATGGAAGTTCTGCCAAGAAGCCCAATCCCTTCACCAAAGGTCAGGTGAACCACGTCAGTGTGGAGGAGATTGAGGAGCAGCCCGACGCAGTTGTCAGTAAGTTTTTGATTAATGCATTTACAACACTTGTTCTTTTCGATATTGGTGCATCTCATTCATTCATATCAAGGGGGTTTGTGGATAAGTATAAGTTGCCAACAGTAGCCCATAAGTCACCTATGTTAGTGAGTTCCCCATGAGCAGAGTATATGGCTAGTAGGGGATGCTATCAGTTGCCAGTGACCATAGGTAGACATGTTTTCCCCACCGACCTGATTGTCCTGGAATCACAAGGATTGGATGTGATACTAGGCATGGATTGGTTATCCAAGTATGAAGGAAACATCGATTGTGCCAGTAAATCAATTATTCTCAGCACCCTGGAAGGAAAGAGGATCAAGTATGTGTCTAGGCATGCACGGAGGACTTAGGTGAATTCCTTATCAGGAGTTATTCAGGAGGAAGTACCGGTGGTGAAGGATTTTCCCGATGTATTTCCGGAAGAGTTACCAGTCATGCCATCAGATCGAGATATTGATTTTTTGATTTAGTTATTGCCAAGCACCGGACCAATATCAAAGAGACCATATCGGATGCCCGCAAATGATCTGGAGGAAATTAAGAAGCAGATTAAGGAGTGACTGGAGAAAGGTTATATTCGACCAAGTTCATCACCTTGGGGAGCCCCAGTGCTTCTAGTGGAGAAGAAGGATGGATCTTTAAGGATGGTTGTTGATTATCATGCGCTGAATGAGGTGACGATCAAAAACAAATACCCTCTGCCGATGATCAATGATTTGTTTGACCAGCTACAAGGAGCTAAGGTTTTCTCCAAGATCGATCTTCGATCGGGTTATCACACATTGAAGATCCGAGAGCAAGATATACCTAAGACAATTTTTACGACAAGGTATGAGCTATATGAGTATACAGTTATGTCATTTGGTTTGACTAATGCCCCTGCCTATTTCATGAGTATGATGAACAAGGTGTTCATGGAGTTTTTGGATATGTTCGTCATGGTGCTCATTGATGATATATTGGTCTACTCGAAGAATGAAGAAGAGCATAAGGAACATTTGCGTTTGGTTCTTGAGAAGCTCAGGGAACATCAGTTGTATGCCAACTTCAGCAAATGTGAGTTTTGGTTGAAGGAAGTTGGATTTCTCGAACATGTTATATCCGGAGAAGGAAGAGCAGTAGACCCTAACAAGTTTGCTTCTGGAACCAAATGGTTGGCACCCACCTCAGTTGGAGAGATCAGGAGTTTTCTTGGACTCGCAGGTTATTATCGGAGATTTATTGAGAATTTTTCTAAGATTGCGAAGCCCATGACGGAGTTATTGAAGAAGGACACCAAGTTTAAATGGTCTCAGGAGTGTGAGGCCAGTTTCCAGGAGTTGAAGAAACGTTTGGTTACATCCCCAGTGTTGATTCTCTAGGACATACGCAAGGATTTTCAACTGTATTGTGACGCTTCACGTCGAGGACTTGGAGGTGTGCTTATGCAGGATGGAAGAGTTGTTTCATATGCCTCACAACAACTTCGACCTCATTAGTTGAATTATGCTACGCATGATTTGGAGTTAGCAGCCGTAGTGCATGCGCTCAAGACATGGAGTAACTCATGGAGTAACTTTCTCATCGGTAGCCGTTGTGATATATATATGGGTCACAAGAGTTTGAAGTACATCTTGACGCAGAGGGAGTTGAACCTCGAGCAAAGGAGATGGTTGGAGCTCATAAAGGATTATGACATGAGATTGCATTACCATCCAGGAAAGGCCAATGTCGTAGCAGATGCGTTGAGCCGCAAGAGTTATGTTAACACGCTCATAACCGGAGGATTACCAAAAGATAGCAGACGACCTTCGAGAGCTACGCTTGGAGATAGTTCCGAGAGGTTATGTCGCAGCATTTGAAATTCAGTCCACTTTGTTGGGTAAGATCAGAGAAGCCCAGAAGACGGACAAGGAGATTGCTGAGATAAAGGAAAGGATGAGTAAAGGAAAGGCTAAGGGATTTCCTGAGGATGAGCACGACACTTTATGGTTTGAGGATCATATTTATGTGCCTAATGACCCCGAGATCAAGAAGTTGATTCTTCAGGAGGCTCATGATTCGCCTTACTCAATTCACCCAGGCAACACCAAGATGTATCTGGATTTGAAGGAAAGTTTCTGGTGAACAGGAATGAAGAAGGATATTGCCGAGTATGTAGCAGTATGCAATGTATGTCTAAGAGTTAAGGCAGAATATTACAAACCAGCAGGGTTACGACAGCCTTTGCCGATACCCGAATGGAAGTGGGATAAAGTTGGTATGGATTTTATCACTGGATTACCCAGGACACGTTCAGGCTATGACTCTATCTGGGTTGTAGTTGATCGCTTGATGAAAGTAGCCCATTTCATCCTTGTGAAGACAACTTATATGAGTGCTAAGTTGGCGAAGATATACATGACCAGGATCGTATGTCTGCATGGAGTTTCGAGGACCATCGTATTAGATAGAGGAACACAGTTTACTTCAAAGTTTTGGAATCAGTTGCATGAAACTTTGGGTACCAGGCTAGAGCTCAGTACAACCTTTCATCCACAGACAAACGGACAGACCGAAAGAGTCAGTCAGATTCTGGAGGACATGATGAGAGCTTGTGCGCTAGATTATGGGTCTAGTTGGGATGATAATTTGCCCTATGCAGAGTTCTCCTATAACAACAGTTATCAAGCCAGTTTGAAGATGGCCCCTTTCGAAGCTTTGTACAGAAGGAGGTGCAGGACACCATTATTGTGGGATGAAGTTGGAGATCGACAGTTGTTCGGACCAGACTTAATCAGAGATTCTGAGGAGAAGGTTAAGTTGATTCGAGACAGACTCAAGGTAGCCTAGTCCAGGCAGAAGAGTTACGTGGATACTAAACGCAAGGAGGTAGCCTATGAAGTCGGAGACACAACATATCTTCGTGTGTCCCCACTTCATGGAGGTAAGCATTTTGGAGTCAAGGGAAAGCTAGCACCATGTTTGCTGGGACCATACAAAGTTTTGGAACGCATGGGAGAAGTTGCCTACAAGTTGGAATTGCCCGAAGGATTGTCAGGAGTTCATGATGTGTTTCACGTTTCCCATTTGAAGAAGTGCCACGCAGAGATGGCCGACATTCCTCTGAGAGATACAGTGCCCTTGTAAGCAATTCAGTTGGATAGTAATCTGACCTATGAAGAGAAGCCAGTCAAGATTCTTGAGTTTTCCAGTCGAGTTACTCGCAGCAAGGTTATAAAGTTTTGCAAAGTTTAATGGAGCCACCATACTGAGGAGTAAGCCACCTAGGAGCGAGAAGAAGACCTTCGCAAGGACCACCCACACCTTTTTGCTGACCAACCTGAATCTCGAGGGCGAGATTCATCTTAAGGGGGGTAGGTTTGTAACATCCCAATTTTCAATTTGGATGTTATACATAGATCATTCATATGCATTTCATATTTTATTGATTTGGTTGTGATCCAAGAATTCCTAAGCAACTCAAGGACCCAAGGAGAGAGTTGGAGGTTTCATTTAATTTTCATTTTTGAATTTATTTCAAATTTGAAAAGTGGATCAATTTGATTTTCAACAATTCTTTCCAATTATTTTCAAACAATAAAAATAAATGAGAGAAGATAAAATAACTTCTTCAAAACAGAGAAGAAATATTGGAAAAGAAATTTTGAAATCAAATTATTATTTTATTTGCAATTTTATTTGAATTAGAGAAAAACATGCATTTTTAAAAATTGCATTTAGTACAGAAAAATGTTCATCTTGTCCCAAATATTAGGTAGCGACGGTGAAAATTGTTTCTAGAGTTTTAGGACTTTTATTTTTATTTGTTAGGGTTTTTCTTCGCAGCGCCATTTAAAAAAAAGTCAACTTGGCCAAACCAGCCGGCCCAGCGCGCCGCCATGTATCCGAGCCGGACGCCGGCTAGGAGTCTGTACCGCTACCGCCGTTGCTTGCCTCCTCCGCAAGTCGAACGCCCTCGGGCCTTTATATACTCGCCCGCCCCGCCGCCTCCTTTCCTAAACCTGCTCCGATGCCACCGCAGCCGCCGACGCTGCAGCCGCCGCCGCCACGCCGAGCCGCCGCTGTTGACCGCCCCACCCTGCCATTTGACCGAACCGGCCGAACCGGTAATAAACCGATCTGACCTCTGATTTTCTTCGGGTTTTCTCCGATCGGTTTTATTTATTTAGGTGCGCTAATTAGTGAACGTTCACTCATTTGGAGTTGTTAATGAACAAATTCGTCTGTTAGTTTCTATTAGCGAACATTCGTTCTGTAGAATCTTTCTATTTAGTTTAATTTTCGTCCAGGGACCTATCCACGAATAGTTTTATCGCGATTTAGCCCCTAATCTTAAAACTAGCGTAACTTTTAGCTCGTTTGTCCAAATTAGATAAAACCAACACCTAAATCTTCGTAACGATCCCCTTTTTCCAATAAACCTACTTGAACATGATTTTGACAATTTAAAATTTGATTTAGTTCAGATTAGTATTCGATCTTGTTTCGGTTGTTTCTTGAGTTTTGTAGCTCCGTTTGAGTTGATTCTTTTTGCAAATCGTAGCTAATCATATGTACCTACTTTTAAGATCTAATCCACATGAAAATAATGTTGTTAGGTTTTGTTTTCTATTTAGTTTAGTTGTTTTCTTTTTTCGAGTTTTATTTGGATCTTTTCTCGATTTCTCTTTGTTTCGTTTGATTGATTGCTTATGTATGTTACTGTTTGTCTACGCTAGATTATCTGTAGTGCGAAGCTTGTTACTACGAATCCCTAGACTTTGCAGATCGTCAGCAAGGCAAGTTACACTTTGATCATACTCTTCTATACCCAGTTATTACTATGCATTAGTTTTGCCCCTCAAATATTTGCATGAGTAGGATTGGGAACATGTGGTTTGGTTGTAGTACTTGAGGTAGGAACCAAATACCTTTGATCACCCCGAGAATATATGTTATGCTCAATTATTGCTTAGCCATGCTCGTAGATGGGGATTGGATCATGATACACATGGAAGTTGTGAGAGTTATTAATATTGGATAACATTAAGGTGGCAATTTTAATACACATCTGGGTGGATTGGTTGGGGCACCTGGAGAATCCAGTGCTAGCCCGTTTGGGAAATCCGGGAGTACCTGTGTGATTTTTCCTTGGTTCGCCACCCAGGCTCAAAGGGATCGTATGATATTTCATGCCTAGAAACTTCTGTGTGCAGCCACAAGCCATTATGGGCTCTGGCATAGTTGAGTAAGTTGCGTGAGCTCTTGAAAGTGCGTTATCTCGACTAGAGGGGGTGAATAGGCGATTTTTATGAATTCTTCATTGAGGAATTTCAGGGTGAGGAAATTCATAAGCGAAGAACTACTTGCAGCGGAATAAGTACTCAAAAGTAAACATAACAGAACACAAGCATAGTCATCATGATGAAATGAAGACAAGCACAGAGTACAGAAAGCGTAAACACAGGATAACACAAGATGAAGACGAACGGACTGAAGAAATTGAACTGGAGAAATTGAGAAAGTCTTCATTCAAAGTTTTCAAACAGATATGAAAAGTACTCACAACAGAATTGAGGAAATGAAAGAGTTGAGGAATATAGAACCAGTAAGCTTGGTGAAGACAAAGATTTGGTAGACCAATTCCAACTATTGTCTCAGTTGTACATATGGTTGGAGCGGCTGAGTATTTAAACTCGAGGACACCCAGTCCCGAACACACAGTCCTCACCGTATTCTCCTTAAGCTAAAGTCACACAGACCTCGCCCAATCACTCATGGTAAGTCTTCAGGTGACTTTCGAACCTTCACAAACTCGGCCACTCGGTGATCCACAATTCCTCTTGGATGCTCTAGACCTTGACGCCTAACCGTCTGGAAGAAGCACAGTCTTCAAAGGTAACAAGCGTCGGATCCACGCAGGATCAATCTCTTCAGTGATGCTCAATCACTTTGGGTTTGAAGGTGTTTGGGTTTGGGTTTTCCTCACTTGATGATTTTCGCTCAAAGTCCTAAGAAGATGGGTTGCTCTCAAATGACAAGTGTCAGTTTCTCTCGGAGCAGCCAACCAGCTAGTGGTTGTAGGGGACGGCTACTTATAGCCTAGGGAGCAGCACGACATGTTAAGACATAAATGCCCTTCAATGATATGACCATTAGGTGGGTAGATATTTTGGGACATTTGGCGCGTAGCACAGCAACGGTCGGAATTATGACTTTCAAATTCCTAAGGGCTATCATGTTCCTCACTATGTAGGCAATCCGCACTGGCGAATTCCTAACTCCTCAGTCAAAACAAATTCCTCGGCGACTAGAAGAACTTTGTCTCTGTCACTGAAGAAATTGACTGAACTGTATGAGATTTCCAATGGCTTCACTCGAAGGGATTGGTAGGTGTAGGATTTTGAGTTGAGAATCACATGGAAATTTTTCCTTAGTATTTCCTCGACCCCCTTTTAATAGTACGGTGTTTCCTATGACTCAAGAAATAGAAAAATGAAACAACGAAAACAAAGTCTTCATGCTTCATGTTCCTCGAATGATTTCCAAGTCTTCGAGGTCACACCAATTTATCACTTTCAAAGTCTTCAGAAAGTCTTCAGTTGAAGAACTTCATTTTTAGGGGTCGACTTTCTCTGTAAATATCAAACTCCTCATAGACTTATAGACTTGTGTACACTCACAAATGCATCAGTCCCTTAACCTATAAGTCTTCAATACACCAAAATCACTAAGGGGCAGTAGATGCACTTACAATCTCCCTTTTTTGGTGATTGATGACAATATAGGTTATGTTTTCAACGGAAATAAACATATGGAGTGTAAATACTGATATTGAGGAATTTGATTGCAAGATATAGAAGAACTCCCCCTGAAGATGTGCATAGTGAGGAATTCGCTTTTGAAGCAATGCACACTTGAAGAGTATAATCATGGAGATCTCCCTCTATATCTTGTAATTCATACACGTATTTGACTTCTAGTGTGATGAATTTGAAATGCATGATGAAATATGGTGACTGATGTAATTCAGCATGCGTGCATTAAGATTAATGAGGAATAAGCATGCAGAAGAACACAGTAAAAGTATCAGGCCACCATAGAGTTTAAGATTACAACTCGATCCAGCAAAGTCATCAGAAGAACGAGAGTTGTAACTTAGCAAAAAACGCCCATATAAGATAGACCCACTTGAAGACTAACTCAAATTTCTCCCCCATTGTCATCGAATGACCAAAATGGTTGAAAATGAGGACTAACGCCCCTGAAGAATATCATGATGATGGAGGAGCGACAACGATGTTGGGGTCTTGTGTCATTGTAGGGCCTGCCGCAGTGTCATCCAAGTCTTCATACTCATCCGTGTCGCATGATGAAGAATATGAACTAGCAACCAAGGGAGGAACCTTGACCTTCTTGAATCTCTTCGGTGAAGGAGCAGACCAGTCAAAATCTTCCTTGAATCCCATTTGCTTTAGATCTTCTTCATCATAGAGATGTGACAGAATAGCCCAGGTGCGATCGAAGACTTCATGGAGGTAGTAATGGTTTTTCTTCACTGCATTATATGTAGAAGTCATGTTGTGAAGAATAGAGCCAAACTGACGCTTAACCCATTTGTGGTTTCGATCCACCTTCTGGTGAAGACTAAGAAGCAACTCTCGGTCAGTCATCACATGAAGAGCAGTGGCTTGAGGATTTTGCTTGGAAGCATTTGCAGCAGAATCATGAGTGGCAGAGTCATCATTGATGGAATAAGATGCAGCTTTGCGGAACTGACCATGCAATGGACGAATGCCTTCATCGATGTTAGCTGGTGCCTTGCCCTTTTCATCAGCTGAGGAATATGTCCTCTTGAGGACTTCAATAGGGGGCAAGTAGCTGCCATGGTTGAGTGTATCTGCTTTGTAGTTGAGTGAAGACCTTGTTCTGATGAATCTCATAATCCAAGGAGCATAAGGCTTAAGCTCAAACGGAGAAAGTGCAACAATTGCCAGAGTCCTTATGAAGAAATCATGATAATTGACAGGGATGCCATGCATGATGTTGAATAGCATATTCTTCATGATGCGAACAATTTCCTCATCGGATGAGTCGTGGCCTTTGATGGGACTCATAGTCTTCGTCAGAATGCGGTAGACGGTTCCTGGTACATACAGCAATTCCTTCACGAGGAATTTGGTCCTTGGGGCTTAACCAGGCTTCAAAGGCTTCATGAGCACTTGCATGTAATGAGCAGTAAGTTCAGGTTCTCGGTATAGACAATGAGCACCTTCAGGTGGAGGACTGATTGGCAGGGCATGAAGTAATTCAGAGGCCGGTGCCTTGTAATGAGTGTTTTCGGTCATCCAGTCCAACACCCAAGTGTTGATATCATCAGCGTCACCTGTGATGTGCAGCATTGCGTAGAACTGAAGAATAAGCTCTTCATTCCAATCAACTGTGTTAGTGCAAAAGTTGAGCAGTCCTGCATCGTGAATTATACTGAGGACTGGTGAGAAGCAAGGCATTGATTCCATGTCCACGTAAGGAATATGCTGGTGGTCGAAGACTTTGTCTTTGTTGAAAAGCAGTGAAGAATAGAAATTTGCCTGGCTGGCAGTCCAGAAGCGCTTCCTTCGAAGACGAGCATTGTCATAAGGATTGAATTCAGTGAAGAACACATGCTCGCCGAAGAAGTCATCAACCTTGAATTTCTGCTTCTTTGAGAAGGGATCCTTTGGCTTGGGCTGAGGAGTGTCAGTCAATTGCATTATCACCTCAGATATTGCAATCTCAGGATCCTCAGGCTGAGGTTCAGGCTCTTCTTCAGTTGCAGCCTGGGTATTCAATTCTTCATTTACAATTTCTTCAGCACTAGTGGCTGGAATTTCTTCATGGACAGATGGGGTTGCCTGAGGTTCTTTAGATCCCATTTGTACTTCAGTAGCAGTAGGGGACTTAGGAATTGCTTGAAGTGGAGTGAACATTGGAGAGTTGGGGTGCTGGCTTTCCCAAAAGTCATTATTTAGCACAAGTGTGGTACAACCAATGTCCACGTCCTCATCTTTAATTTCTCCAACGCCGGCCTCTTCAGCAGTAAACTGAGGCATGGGCAAGGAGACAACTGGTGTTGAAGGGATTGCATCCACTTCAATTTCTTCATCCAACTGCTCTGACGAAGCAGCAGAAGGATTCTCTTCATCGGATTACCTTGGAATCACATAATCTTCATCAAAAGGAACAAGGTCCTTTGATGGCATGACTGAGACAGGAACGACATCAATTGGGTTGTCAATTGAGCTTGTCAAAGGCTTCATCTTCTTCGGAGCTAAAGAATCTGATGAAGTTGATGCCTTCCTTTTCTTCACAGCTACACACTCTGCAGCCTTGGTCTTCCTTGCATCTGATGCAGATGGAAGGATCGGAGTTGGTGTAGGCGCAGGAGGAGCAGAAGAATTTGGTTCAGTTTCTTCAGGCGCAGCTGATGCAGTTGCCCTGACTTCTTCATTTTCTTCAGGCGCACTGATACATCTCCAATGTATCTATAATTTTTGATTGTTCCATGCTATTATATTACCCCTTTTGGATGTTTATGGGCTTTATTTTACACATTTATATCATTTTTGGGACTAACCTACTAACCAGAGGCCCAGCCCATATTGCTGTTTTTTTGCCTATTTCAGTATTTTGAAGAAAAGGAATATCAAACGGAGTCCAAACGGAATGAAACCTTCGGGAGCATGATTTTTGGAACAAACGTGATCCGGAGAGCTTGGAGTGCAAGTCAAGAAGCTCCCGAGGACCCCACAAGATAGGGGGCCGCGCCCCCCCCTGTAGGGCCCACCCCCTGTCTCGTGGGCCCCTCGGGCGGCCACTGACGTACTTCTTCCTCCTATATATACCTACGTACCTCGAAAACATCCAGGAGCACCACGAAACACAATTTCCACCGCCATAACCTTCTGTATCCGCGAGATCCCATCTTGGAGCCTTCGCCGGCACTCTGCCGGAGGGGGAATCGACCACGGAGGGCTTCTACATCAACATCCTTGCCCCTCTGATGAGTTGTGAGTAGTTTACCACAGACCTATGGGTCCATAGTTATTAGCTAGATGGCTTCTTCTCTCTTTTTGGATCTCAATACAATGTTCTCCGATGTAATCTCTTTTTACGATGTGTTTGTCGAGATCCGATGAATTGTGGGTTTATGATCAAGTTTATCTATGAATCATATTTGAATCTTCTCTGAATTATTTTATGTATGATTGAGTTATCTTTGCAAGTATCTTCGAATTATCAGTTTGGTTTGGCCTACTAGATTGGTTTTTCTTGCCATGGGAGAAGTGCTTAGCTTTGGGTTCAATCTTGCGGTGTTCTTACCCAGTGATAGAAAGGGTTGCAAGACACGTATTGTATTGTTGCCATCGAGGATAACAAGATGGGGTTTATATCATATTGCATGAGTTTATCCCTCTACATCATGTCATCTTGCTTAATGCATTACTCTGTTCTTATGAACTTAATACTCTAGATGCAGGCAGGAGTCGGTCGATGTGTGGAGTAATAGTAGTAGATTCAGGCAGGAGTCGGTCTACTTGTTATGGACGTGATGCCTATATACATGATCATGCCTAGATAATCTCATAACTATGTGTTTTTCTAACAATTGCTCGACAGTAATTTGTTCACCCACCGTAATACTTATGCTATCTCGAGAGAAGCCTCTAGTGAAACCTATGGCCCCCGGGTTTATCTCTTTCATATTTGCTTTCAATATACTTTATTTGCATCTTTACTTTTTGCATCTATATTATAAAATACCAAAAATATATTTATCTTATCATACTATCTCTATCAGATCTCACTTTTGCAAGTGGCCGTGAAGGGATTGACAACCCCTTTATTGCGTTGGTTGCGAGTTCTCAGTTTGTTTGTGTAGGTGCATGGCACTTTTGAGGAGCCTCCTACTGGATTGACACCTTGGTTCTCAAAACTAAGGGAAATACTTACGCTACACTTGCTGCATCACCCTCTCCTCTTCGGGGAAAACCAACGCTAGCTCAAGACGTAGCACGCACCACTAGTGGATGCCCTGGCAATTTCTTCAGCAGCTGGAATGCAGTCATCAGCCCTGGAACTTTCATTTTCTTCAGCAGCCTGATTTTCATCAGCGGTGCTGGCATGTTCTTTAGTAGGCTGAGCAGATGCTTCAGCCAAAGGGACTTCAATGTGCACTAGAGCAGCAGCACTTGAAGTGAATTTCTTCGTCAGGTTCACGAAATGGACCTTGGCGCCCTTCTAGTCAGCATAGTAGCGATTGAATTCATCACTTAGTTGTTTGATCTTAGTTTTCAAGGCAACAAGTCATTTAGGGGTAAGAGAGAGGACATGGTCCTTTAGGTAGCGCTGCTTCTTGTACTGTGCTTTCTTCTGTCTTCTGCCTTCTTCAAATTTCCACTTTTCTTCTTCAATGAAGGCAGTCAAAACATGACTTTGACCAGGAGTGAGGTTCATCTCCGGCAAAGGAGTGTTTGGGTTCTTGTGCCATAAATCAATGAAGTCTAGGATCAACTTTGGATCCAATAATAGTGGCACATTGCTGCCTTTGGCTCTAGCGGCCCTGGCCTGCCTGTCTCTGATGATTTCAGCAAGTTCTTCATCATCAGCCTCATCATTAGAAGGCACTTGAAAGGCGACCTGCTTCTTGTGAGGACTTGGTCGAAGGCCTCGTCCAGCAGTGGCCTTTTTCTTCAGCAGAGAGGGGCCAGTTGAGGAATTTGGTGCAGCCGAGGAACTCGCAGAAGCTACTGAGGCAATTGAGATGCCTGTAGTCCTTTGACACGTGGCGAGATGCACAAGTGCATAGGATTTAGTCGGAGCAACTGAAGAATTTGTCGGAGGAGCTGAGGACTTTGAAGGAGGAGCAGATTGAGGGATTGGCCCTGAGGGCTTTGAAGAATCTGGCCTTGAGGGCATTGCTAAGGAGCTTGGCCATGAGGACATTGAGGGTGAAGCACTTGGCTTGTGAGCAGGATTCTTATCCATGGCCTTCTTCGTCTTGCTAGCAGAGGCCTCAGCAGCAGTAGCAGTAGCAGCAGAGTCTTCATTAAATTTCCTCACTGCTTCCTTTGCTTGTTTGGCAAGTTTGGCCTGGCGCTTTGCCCATTCATCAGGATAATCCTCACCGCGCTTGAGGCTGGTGGGGTCTGCCAATTGGCCAGGTGCCAATGGAGGTCTTGGGCATGGAGGGTTGAGAGCAAATTTCTTCATATACTTGGGAGTAACATATCTGTACTCCCTCCATTCCCGTGCCCATCTCCTCTCAATCTTTTGAATGCGCACCTTGCGCTGATTTTTATTCACTTTGCCAAATTTGGCCTCATCAGGAGTGCAGTATTCAGCATAAATGTCATCAGGGATCTCAAATGCTGTGTTGACCTTAGGCCTTTTTCCATCCTTCTGTGGCTTCTTACCGTCAGCCATTTTCTTCAGCTGAGGAATATGAACAACTGAAGTTTCTGAAGAGGTGTGCAACTTTTCTTCGAGGAACGCTACAAATGAGTTAAGTTGATGAGAACCTAGTGATTCAGCAGCGGACATGTGTACCTGTGAATAGAGTATAGTTGCGAGGAATTTGGAGAGGTCATATGCGTTCTCCGAAGGCTTTTCAAAAAGAACAAGTTTGAGGAATTTGACCAGATGAGTCTTGAAGAATTTCACTAAGCATTCTTTGTCTTAGGTTCTAGAGTTGTGTAGATCGAAGATCCACATAATTGAGAAATCTTGAAGAAAAATTATTGCTTAGAGAAACGAATCAAGAGCAGATGACATGTGAGGTGTTCAGTGTGTGAAGATTTGAAGAATAAACACCTTTGAAGATTTCAAAGAAAACATTTGAATCAAAGAGTGCAGTAAAAGTAACTTTTAATTACCCTTGATGAAGAACGCAATGAACTGGGAAGTGTAGAAGTGAAGTTCATCAGTTCAGATCTTCCACGCCCTAACTCGGTAGAGGAAGATAGCTACGACGGCGGCGGAGTGAAGAAATCCACAATCGGCACGAGTACGACGGGACGAGGTCGAGGCAGTGAAGCTCTTCCTCACCGGCGATGATGAAGTAGCGGCGGTGCTAGGGTTTGAGAAGATCGAGCGGGAGTGAGAATGAGCGAAGTAAAAAATGAAGTGAGGAAGAGTGAGGGAGTCCCGGACTAGGGGGTGTCCGGATAGCCGAACTATCATCATCGGCCAGACTCCAAGACTATGAAGATACAAGATTGAAGACTTCGTCCCATGTCCGGATGGGACTTTCCTTGGCGTGGAAGGCAAGCTTGGCGATACGGATATGTAGATCTCCTACCTTTGTAACCGACTCTGTGTAACCCTAGCCCTCTCCGCTGTCTATATAAACCGGATGGCTTTAGTCCATAGGACGAAAAACAATCATACTATAGGCTAGCTTCTAGGGTTTAGCCTCCTTGATCTCGTGGTAGATCTACTCTTGTAACCCAAATCATCAATATTAATCAAGCAGGACATAGGGTTTTACCTCCATCAAGAGGGCCCGAACCTGGGTAAAAACATCGTGTCCCTCGTTTCCTGTTACCATCCGCCTAGACGCACAGTTCGGGACCCCCTACCCGAGATCCGCCGGTTTTGACACCGACATTGGTGCTTTCATTGAGAGTTCCTCTATGCCGTCGCGATCAGGAAGGATGCCTTTTCCCGTCTTTAAAGACGGCACCGTCGTCAAGAGAGCTTTGGCCGCCGGCCAAACTGTCCGGCTAGGTGGTTTTCTAATGACCGCCTGTTCGGCCATCGCTCCGACGATGACTTCTCAGGTCATCAAAAGCGATCTTCACGTCAGCCTGGAATTTGCCGAGCAGTTAGATCTGATTGAGCTCTCCTCTGTAAACGAGCTCTTGGATCGCATCGCCGCCCTGGGAGTCGCTACAAACTACGATCAAATTGGGCTTAAACCCGATCTGAGAGAGATTAACTCTCCTCAGGCTACCCACCATGTTGTCGTGGTAGACGAACAATGCGGCAACCCTTACTCTACGTTGAAAACCAACTTTGTCTGGATTCCTAATCCCTCCAAGCCGGATTTCCGCGGAGGGACGGACGCTAATCAAATAGTGAACTTAGAGTCAGCATCGGACTAGATTCGTTGGAAAGCATCCAGCAAGTCAAGCTTCCAAATCCGGAAACTTCTTGGCCTTTGAGCCTCAGATCGGGCGGGGTTCCGAACTTGATTCCACCCGCCCACCCAAACATAAGCGATCTATCTCGAATACGGCAAGAGCCCGATGAAACAGTACATCATTACTAGGCTAGATTCCTCCTGGTTATGAACAGGATAAAGGACTGCTGCGAAGAAAGCGCGATTTCAATTTTCTGCAACAATTGCACGGATAAGGGAATCATGAACGCCATAAGTCGTCACGAAGTTACATGCTTCATCGACCTAGCGACTATCGAACAAAAATACTGTGTAGTAGAGAGTGCCAGGAACACCGAAACTAGGTTTTGGGACAGTCCGGCCTTGACCACAACCCTAGTCCGAAGTAAAAGGGTGCGCCATACTCAAGCACCTGGGTTAAAAACCAAAAAGCAAAGGCCCCCTAAAGGGCATGGAACCGTACTGGAGGGCTGGCTCAACGGACCCTGCAAAATCCATAGTACGGAGGGCTCCACTCCAACACACAGCCTTCGAGCATGTTGGATACTACGGCAGGTGGCCAAAAGTGGCGAAGGCTTTTTAGCCCCGGGAAAACAGCCCAGCAGTACCGGTACGGTATTAACAGTCTTCGAGACTTTCGCATCAAATAACATGCGAAAACGAACAATCCGCGGCCTCGCCGAAGTCTACCAAGTAGCAACAGCAAATCCATGGAGTGACACGGCTATCACCTTCAACGCCAGCGACGAACCTAAATTCCGAACAGCTAGAGCACCAGCCGCATTGGTCCTCAGTCCGATAGTGGACGGCTTTCGCCTTACCAAGGTACTCATGGATGGCGGCAGCGGATTAAACCTCATCTACGAGGAAACCCTTCAAAAAATGGATATTGACTGGAGCCGCATCGAGCGAAGCAGCACAACCTTCAGAGGGATAATCCCTAGTCGAGAAGTACGCTGCACAGGAAAAATCACACTAGATGTAGTGTTCGGCTCACCGGACAATTACAGGTCCGAGGAGGTCACGTTCCAAGTGGCCCCATTCGGCAGCGGATATCACGCTTTGTTAGGGCGAGAGGCATTCACAATCTTCCAAGCTATACCCCACTACGGGTACATAAAGCTCAAAATGCCCGGACCCAATGGGATAATCACTCTTGCCAGTGATCCAGATACAGCACTCCGTGCTGAAAATAAGACAGCCGCACTGGCCCTAGAGGCATTGTCCAAAGCCCTAGCGGCAGAGGAACTAACTACGCTGCGCTCCACGATGGATAGGGACGATGTGATACTCAATAAGAGGTCCAAGTCCACCTCTTTTAAACCAGCAGACGAAATAGCCAAATTTCAGGTCCATCCAACTGACCCCACAAAGACGGCCTCCATTGGGGCACAATTAAGTCCTGATGTCGAAGCCGCACTACGAGAATTCCTTCGGGAAAATTGGGACATTTTTGCTTGGCACCCTTCAGACATGCCAGGAATCCCACGCAGGCTGGCAGAGCACAGCCTAAACATCCTAAAAGGATTCAAGCCGGTCAAACAAGCTCTTCAGCGATTTTCCGAACCCAAAAGACAGGCAATGGGAGAAGAGCTAGCCAAACTCCTAGAAGCCGGATTCATCAGAGATATAAAACATCCGGACTAGCTAGCCAATCTAGTAATGGTACCAAAAAAGGACAAATCCTGGCGCCTCGGCGTCGATTTTAAAGACCTTAACAAGGCCTGTCCAAAGGACCCTTTCCCCCTCCCTCGGATCGACCAAATCATCGATGTTACCGCAGGGCACGATTCATTGTGCTTCCTCGATGCGTACTCCGGATACCATCAAATCAAGATGGCGGAGAAAGACCAGGCCGCAACGGCATTCATTACTCCATATGGGCCATTCTGCTTCAACACAATGCCATTCGGACTCAAAAACGCCGGCGCAACATATCAGCGCATGATTCAAACATGTCTGGCTACCCAGATAGGCAAAACAGTAGAGGCATACGTAGGCGTTGTGGTCGTCAAGACCAAACACGTCGAAACTCTAGTAGAAGACTTGAGGGTGACATTCGACAACCTCCGAGCATATGACATTAAGCTCAATCCAGAAAAATGCGTCTTCGGCATACCAGCCGGAAAGCTCTTGGGCTTCATCGTATACGGTAGAGGAATTGAAGCAAACCCGGCCCAAATCCGAGCTCTGTCACAATTGGATATTCCAAAAGACCTCAAGCAAATACAAAAACTAACCGGATGCGTAGCGGCCTTAAGTCGCTTCATCTCCCGTTTGGGAGAAAAGGCTCTGCCCCTCTACCGCCTCCTCCGGCGCACCGAACATTTCGAATGGACGGATGCTGCCACAGCCGGACTCGAAGAAATAAAGGCCATACTGGCAACAAATCCGGTCCTGGCCGCGCCCAACCTGGGCGAACCTATGTTATTATATATCGCAGCAACACATCAAGTTGTCAGCGCGGTACTCGTCCTCGAGCGAGAGACAGAAGGGCACAGATTCCCTCTTCAAAAACCAGTGTACTACGTATCCACTGTTCTAACTCCATGCAAGTCCCGGTACCCACATTATCAAAAGATAGCATATGCGGTGTTCATGGCATCCCGGAAGCTGCGACACTACTTTCAAGAGTGTTCCATAACGGTGGCCTCCGCAGTACCTCTCAACGATATTATAAACAATCGCGACGCAACGGGCCGGATTGCAAAATGGGCTATTGAGCTCTTACCATTTGACATAACCTATAAACCACTGTGAGCTATAAAGTCGCAGGTTCTGGCCGACTTCGTCGCCGAATGGACCGAGGTTGAACTCCCTAAAGAGTACGGCGCATACTCCAATTGGATCATGCATTTCGACGGATCCAAAATGTTGGCTGGCTTGGGGGCTGGCGTCGTCCTGACGTCCCCAACTAGAGACACAATCCAATACGTACTTCAAATAATGTACATGGACTCCAATAACGCAGCCGAATACGAGACCCTTCTACATGGCCTCCGGATGGCAATCTCCATGGGCATTCAACGCCTAGAGGTGCGTGGGGATTCAAACCTCGCAATATCCCAAGTAAATGGAGACTTTGATGCCAAAGATCCAAAAATGGCAGCTTATCGCAATGCCGTCCTAAAAATGTCAGCTCGGTTCGAAGGACTCGAATTCCACCATGTAGCCCGGGATAATAACCAGGCAGCAGACGTGTTAGCACGCATCGGTGCGAGACGAGACGCCGTCCCTCCAAACATCTTCCTGGAACGGCTCTTCAAGCCATCCGTGTTATGGGAAGAGGAGTCCGGAAATAACAATCCGGAGCCAGCTGCATCACCTAACTCAGACCATTCTGACACAATCGGCGGCTCAGCCAACGAAATAACACCTTCAGCTCACGAAATAATGGCAGTAATTGCCCTGTGGACAGAACCATTCCTTGCCTACTTAATTCGGCAGGAACTTCCCGAAGACCAAAATGAGGCCCGCTGCATAGTTCGGCGATCTAAAGCCTACAAGGTCCATGAGGGAGAACTTTATAAGAAAAGCACAACCGGAGTCCTTCAAAGGTGTATCTCCGAAGAGGAGGGGCGGAATCCCCTGGCTGAAATTCACGCCGGACTCGGCGGGCACGACGCTGCAGCCCGGGCACTCGTAGGCAAGGCCTTCCGTACAGGATTTTATTGGCCGACAGCCTGGGCAGATGCGCAGGACTTGGTCCAACGATGCGTCGGTTGCCATCTCTTTGCTAATCAGAGCCACATGCCACCCACCACCCTAAAAACTATACCCATTACCTGGCCATTCGCGGTCTGGGGGCTTGACATGGTTGGACCCCTTAAAGGGGGAACCCACAAGAACAAATACTTATTGGTCATGGTGGACAAATTCACCAAATGGATTGAGGCCAAGCCGGTTAAAACGGCAGAATCCGGACCGGTGATAGACTTCCTATCCGGGGTAGTACACCGTTTTGGCGTCCCCCACAGCATCATCACTGATAACGGCACAAACTTCACTGCCGACGAGGTTAAACTCTGGTGCAAAAACATGTGCATCAAGCTCGATTATGCTTCAGTCTATCACCCCCAAACTAACGGTCAAGTCGAGCGAGCAAATGGTCTAATCATGAGCGGCATCAAACCCAGACTAGTGCGGTCCCTCAAGGAATCTAACACGCACTGGGTAGAGGAGCTCGACTCCATACTCTGGGGGCTGCGGACCACGCCAAACCGAACTACTAGATTCACACCATTTTTCATGGTATATGGCGCAGAGGCAGTTCTGCCCTGTGATATAATTCATGACTCACCTCGTGTGCGCATGTACGAAGAAAGAGAAGCCGAGTGGGATCAGTAGGACAGTTTGGACGCCTTAGAGGAGGAGCGGGACGTGGCAAAGGCTCGTTCCGCATTCTATCAGCAGCAGGCTTGAAGATATCAAAGCAGAGAAGTACGGGCCAAAACTTAGAATGTCGGCGAACTCGTTCTACGCCTGCCGGACAAGAAAAAGGACAAACTTAAGCCCAAGTGGGAAGGTCCCTTCATCATCGACCAAGTCCTGACCGGCGGAGCATACCGTCTACATAAAGCATCTGACAACCGACTCGAGCCGAACCCATGGAACGCAGCCCGTCTCCGAAGATTCCATGCCTAAACACCGGACTCAGAGTTCGTCTCACTCCCCCGTCCACCTTTTTATATTTTTTATGTCTCTTGTCCCCCTCCTTCTTCCCACTTTTTTTCAATACCTTTTATAGGCTGATTTGCGCTTTGTTCGCACACACTTGATGTGCTCCTAGCACTCATTATACCTGGGGCTTCTTTACCAGAAGCTTATTAATATGGGCTTCACGCCCAATACATGTGTCATACTTCCGCATGACCTTTTATTCACCATTATATGCATCGATATGACTTAAGTTTTGGCCAAGCTGGGTTGCCTGGCTCCTGTGCTTACCCCTACGTTCCCGATTGTTCGGCTAGGAGGTAAAGGGAGCACCTCTGCAATTGTTACTGCCGGGTCAGTCGGATGTGTACCTCAGACTGGGTGAAGCCGAAAGCTAGCATTCTTAAGAGAATATTCGGTCGGTGACTTGAAAGATGATTTATTACTTACTTATTTATAAGCCCCCAGATGCTTTTTCTGCTATTTTCGCAGTCCGGCATTGCACCTTAGGGCATGCCTCCCAGGGAAAGGAACCCTTAACGGAACTATTCTCCCTGGAAGATGTTTCTTACTAACCATGTAATATAACATAACTAGTTGGGCACTTGTCTGATAAAGCAATTATGACCCCGACGCCTTGTCTCCATGCATTCCCTGGTTCTTTTATAACCGTAGGGGTATTCGGACACACTCCGGACTGTTGGGTCCCGAGGTTGAAGCGAAACGGTCCGCAAAGACAAACGATCTACAATCCGGCTAGAAGGCATCTTACATGTCATTTCAAATTACATCGTCAAACCAACTGATTGTACTCCTCCTCAATCCCATCTAACAGGCTGTCTAATTTACAGTCCTGTTGGGAATATTTCGCGGCCAGTTCTACTTGGCCATACATCAAGCTCACAGGGATCTCCTTCCCATCAGGCCCCGCAGGTCGGACCTCGGCCATGTGGTTTGGGTCAGCCTTCGGGTAGCGCGTCTTCACCATGGCCCAGGCCTCCCTGGCGCCCTGACGGTAGGCCAATATCTTCCACAAACGGAGGCATCGCCGTGCTCCCTGGAGCTTCTCAGCAAGCTCACCAAGGCCCTCGGTTAGGGATACGGATGGCCATAAAGCCTGAACAACGCCACTCATCGCCTGCCGAACACGTTCGAACAATTGCACCAGCTCGGGAAGTTGGTCACCTGTTGACCCAGGCATTTCCTCCGCAGGGCGACCTGTGAGCACACCTAAAGACATATTTCTGTCAAACGACTTCCTCGCCGAATTCTTCTTTTCAAAGGAATTTGCTCAAGCACTTACTATAAATGCCGCGACGAAGTCGCTGATTCTCCTTCAAGGAGCCAGACAGCTGGGCCCGAACACCTTTCAGCTCTTCTCCTAGCTGGGTGTGGGCATCTTGGAGCTTGTTTCTCTCCTGCTGCACCTTCATAAGCACCCTCTCGCCGGCCTTTAGCTAACGCAGTAGCTATTGCTTGTCCGGATCTAGTCCGGCGCCCTCTGCAATATTATTGTCAGATTCACGCCGCACTTTGTTAATTAATTATCTTTTCAAAGTACGTCTTACCAGCAGGGGTCTCTGTGGCTCCCCCTGTGGCGGCTAGTGCGGCCTCAAGTTGGGCCTTGCACTCTTGGAGCTCCTGGGACAGATGGGTATTCTTCTCCGTAAGATCCTGCATAAAAATTGATCCTTAAATCAGTTATTTTAACTATTTTAAGTCTCGGGGGCTACTGGCATATATAATTATTAAAATTACTTACACGTATGTCTTTCACATACTGCTCCGTGGCTCTGATTAAACCATCTTGAGCGGCACAGAGGTGCGCGTTTCCCACATCAAAGGCACTTAACGCCTCCGGGGAGAAACGCGCGTCATGAAGAACTGTCCGGCGACGCCTGTGATTCATGGCGCTCTCCACCTCAGACCGGGTGGCGGATAGCCTATCGGCATCCTCCGTCGGAGGAGCGTCCGACTCATGCCTTGTATTCGCCTCCCCTCCCGGGCCATGCGTTGGAGAATGGCTAGCGGAGGCTTGATTGGCAACCTCTCCGGACACTGTCCGGCGAGCGCTCTTTCTGGAAAAGTTATGAGCATTAATATACCTCCTGGGAATCCTTCCCTTAAAAATAGCGGTGCTCCGTACCGTTGCGGCGACGTTTCAGTTCGCATCGCACTCCTCTTCCTCCTGCTGGGCCAGACTGGCCCTTGTTGGCCGGTCGCCGCGGGCTCGACTTCCTGCCGTAAAGGCGCCTCCTATCGAACACCATTGGTGCATGGTGGTCAGAACTAAGCATTAAAGAAGTAACGGCGCCAGGACTTCGGTCGTACTCACCGGGGAAGCCGGACACAAACCGGGGTAGTCAGCCATAATGGCGACTAAAGCATTATCTATGCTGAGCTGGTGGTACACCCCGTCGATCACTTCCACCGCGAAGTCCGGATCCTCTTCGGAGGTCGGATCAAGGGACCTTTCTGGGTCTTCGGGTTGTGGGGCTGGGCTTTTTATGCCCTCCACATCCCTCGCAGTTCCTGTGTCAAAATCATACAATAATACAATTGCGTTTAAAGGCACGGATCAGATATGCATGCGACCGCTTACCCAGCTCCGAGGGTTGTTCATGGAAAATCCGTTCAGAGGATTCATGCGGAGGAAGTCCTCCTTCTCCCCCTTGTACAAGCCGGACAGGATCTTCACCAGATCGTCGGCCGAGCCAGGTCCCTTGCGGCCGTGACGGGTGGTGTCGTCATCTCCGTTGAAGTCCCACATGGGGTGGCCCCTATATTGGAGCAGCTGCACCCCACGCATAATGCATGTGGCCATGACTCCGATCATGGTTAATCCGGAATGGGCTACCAGCCATATCCGACCCATCAAGTAATGGACGCTCCTACCGTCTTCTCGTTGAGGGCTCCGTGGGCGCCAACTTAGGCGTTTCTTCAGAGGAGCATTGCTGAACTCCGGAAGGCCGATCCGGACTGGATCTGGCAGCGGAGCATCCTCCATATAAAACCACTCCGAAGGCCAATCTTCGGACGCCTTCTTCGGGGTCCCGGACAGGTATCCGGTCCCGGCGATGCGCCATATTTTGGCTCCGCCCACTTGATATATCGACCCCTCGTGAGAGCGGGGTACGAGGTAAAACAGCCTCTTCCACAACGCAAAATGGGGCTCAATGCCCAAGAACAGCTCACACAGAGCTACGAAGCCTGCGATGTGCAAAGTCGAGGCAGGTGTAAGGTGATAAAGCTGGAGTCCGTAGAACTCCAGGAGTCCCCGGAGAAACGGATGTATAGGAAATCCGAGTCCCCTTATTAAGTAGGAGACGAAGCACACCCGCTCTCCTTTGGAGGGATTGGGGGCGCTCTCCGCCTGCTTCCCACCTTTGTAGGTGGCCAGTCCGGCTCGAACCGGAACCATCAAGGCCGGGGGAAGATATCCCTCTGCTTGGAGCGTCACTAACTCGCTGTGCGGGACTGAGCACCTCCTCCAATCTCCTAGCTTAGGGCTGGGAGCGCGAGAAGAGGAGCCGCGTCGACTGTCCATGTTGGAATGGGTTTGGTGTCAGATGCGCCTCGATGAGTACTTGCTGAAGGAGGATGATGTGATTTGGATCTGGATCCTCGCCTCTCTTATAGGCAGCTTATTTGCGCAGCTAGGGGGTAAAACATAAAAATACCCTGGCTTTTCGCATTCGTCCAACGCGTGGAAGAAGACCATTATTGGACGCGGAAGCAAAGGAGCGCAGCATTTATGAAGCAACCAGACACTATCCGGCAAACACATGGAGCATGAAGAAGAACCCGCCTTGCAAACGCCGAAGACAACATACGCGCCGGATTCGTCGTTATTGAAGCCTGGTACGGGGGCTACTGAGGGAGTCCCGGACTAGGGGGTGTCCAGATAGCCGAACTATCATCATCGGCCGGACTCCAAGACTATGAAGATACAAGATTGAAGACTTCGTCCCGTGTCCGGATGGGACTTTCCTTGGCGTGGAAGGCAAGCTTGGCGATACGGATATGTAGATCTCCTACCTTTGTAACCGACTCTGTGTAACCCTAGCCCTCTCCGGTGTCTATATAAACCGGATGGCTTTAGTCCATAGGACAAAAAACAATCATACCATAGGCTAGCTTCTAGGGTTTAGCCTCCTTGATCTCATGGTAGATCTACTCTTGTAACCCACATCATCAATATTAATCAAGCAGGATGTAGGGTTTTACCTCCATCAAGAGGGACCGAACCTGGGTAAAAACACCGTGTCCCTCGTCTCCTGTTACCATCCGCCTAGACGCACAGTTCGGGACCCCCTACCCGAGATCCGCCGGTTTTGACACCGACAAAGAGGCTGGGGTATTTATAGCGGGAGTGAAAATGTACGCCCGAAGAATTCGGACGAACGTGCCCCTGGCCCTTCTCATTCACGTGACATGTGTCACCCACGTACTGTGAGGTGGAGATCATGAGATCGTGGGTGAATAGATAAGTATTATCATGGAATGCGGAACTGTTTGAGCGGCAAAACCAAAAATTTAGATAAGATAAGTTAAAAAGTTCTGTTCACAATTTCTTCAGCTGATAAGAACACAGTGAAGATTTTGAACGAGTTTGAAACAGAACGCACATGAGGAATTTGTGAAAAGATTGGATTGAGTTTAGCATAAAGGGGGAAGGGTCCGATCACATTCACTTAGCAGAAAAAAACAACTTGAAGAATTAGCAATCAGTGAATGTTGTAGAGAACATAAACTCATATATATATATATATATATATATATATATATATATATATTCAAATGAAGAACAATGATGGAAAGAGTGAAGACAATGCAAAGTTGAAGAATTTGAAAAACTGAGGAATTTCAAAAATGAAGAAAAACTCAAATTGACGATTTTTAACTCTGGTTGGTGGCGTAACCCACCGTATAAGAAAGCTGATTTTAGACACCGCATACAATTGTCGTAGGGCTCTGAGAATCAATTTCTTCATTAATTTCTTCACACTTAGAGGGTTAGTCTTCATTGATTGAAGAAAAACGTTACTTTGTGTGTTGCGCATCTAAGTCATCAAGTCAGCATTTGTGTTAGGATGTATGTCCTTTTCAAAGAATATTCGAAGATTCTAGGATATTTAGCTCACACCGCAACTTGCTGAATCTCTTCTCATCCAAGGGCTTAGTGAAAATATCGGCCAGCTGGTCTTCAGTGCTTGCGTGGTCGATGGAGATGTCTCCCTTCAACACATGATCACGAAGAAAATGATGACGAATCTGGATGTGCTTTGTCTTCGAGTGCTGAACTGGGTTCTGAGCAATCTTGATAGCACTCTCATTGTCGCAGTAGAGAGGCACATTCTTCACGTTGATGTCGTAGTCCTTGAGTGTTTGCTTCATCCATAGTAATTGAGCACAGCAAGATCCAGCAGCAATGTATTCAACTTCTGCAGTGGAGAGTGATATGCACTTATACTTCTTCGAGGACCAACATACCAAGGATCGTCCAGGGAAATGACATGTGCTGATGTTGACTTGCGGTCTACCCGATCACCAGCATAGCCAGAGTCTGAATATCCAATGAGATCAAAGGAAGAGCCCTTGGGATACCATAATCCAAGTGTTGGTGTGTGAGCTAGATATCGAAGAATATGCTTCACAGCCTTATGGTGTGATTCCTTCGGTGTAGCTTGAAATCGGGCACACATGCAAACACTAAGCATAACATCTTGCCTAGATGCACATAGGTACAATAAAGAGCCAATCATGGAGCGGTATACCTTTTGATCAAAGTATTTACAATTTTCATCAGTGCATAGATGGCCATTTGTGGGCATTGGAATTTTGACCCCTTTGCAGTCTTGCATGCCGAATTTCCTCAATACATCTTTGAGGTATTTCTCCTGAGATATGAATATGCCATCGCGCTATTGACGAATTTGAAGACCTAAAAAGAATTTCAATTCTCCCATCATAGACATTTGATATTCTTCACTCGTCATATAGGCAAATTAATCACTATAACATTGGTCAGTACAGCCAAAAATAATATCATCAACATATATTTGGCACACAAACAATTCACCATCATAAGATTTAGTGAAAAGAGTTGGGTCGAGTGAACCGGGTTTGAAGCCTTTCTCCATGAGGAATTCCTTCAAAGTATCACACCACGCCCAAGGGGCCTGCTTGAGGCCATACAGGGCCTTGTTGAGTCTAAAGACTTTGTCAGGATGATTTGGACCTTCAAAACCTGGGGGTAGAGCAACATATACTTCTTCCTCAATCTTACCATTGAGGAATGCACTTTTCACATCCATTTGATATAAAGCGATATTATGATGGTTAGCATAAGCAAGTAATATGCGAATAGCCTCAAGTCTAGCAACAGGTGCAGAAGTTTCATCGAAATCAATTCCTTCAACCTGTGTGTAGCCTTGAGCTACAAGTCGTGCCTTATTCCTCACCACAAGGCCATTTTCATCTTGCTTGTTGCGGTAGATCCACTTTGTGCCAATAATGGTGTGCTTGCGAGGATCTGGACAATTGACCAGTTCCCAGACGTTGTTGAGCTCGAACTGATGTAATTCTTCTTGCATAGCATGAATCCACTCAGGCTCCAGAAATGCTTCATCTAACTTAGTGGGCTCTGTGATAGAGACAAAACCAAAGTGCCCACAAAAGTTAGACAAATGTGAAGCTTTCGAGCATGTGAGAGGACTTGGTGCTTGAGTGTCATCGATGATCTTCTCGACTTGCACTTCTTATGCAATGCAAGGATGAGCTGGTTGTCGTCGAGGAATTTGATCTACATTTTATTCAGGACCATTTTCCTCAGCACCATTTTCTTCAGGTGCTCCAGCTCGATGTTCGTCACGTTCTGGAATGAATTCTTCAGCAGATTCTTCGGTAGGAATGATATCCTCAGTAGCCTTGAACTTGATAGATTCCTCAGGTGCTGGTTCATCTATCACAGAAGGTAGGTGCTCTATTTGCGAGCCATTAGTTTCATCGAACGGCACATCTACAGTTTCAACAACTTTGTGAAGAACGCTGTTAAAAACTCGGTAGGTGTGCGAGACCTTTCCATAACCAAGCATAAAACCCTCATGTGCTTTCGGTGAAAATTTAGAACTGTGAGTAGGATCTCTAATCCAACATTTAGCACCGAAGACTTTGAAATAACTCACATTGGGCTTTTTGTCAGTGAGGAGTTCATAAGCAGTCTTCTTGAAGAATTTGTGAAGATATACTCTATTGATGATGTGACACGTAGTATCAATTGCATCAATCCAGAAACGACGAGGCGTCTTGTATTCATCAAGCATAGTGCGAGCCATCTCAGCAAGAGTTTTGTTCTTACGCTCCACGACACCATTCTGCTGAGGAGTATAAGGAGCAGATAACTCATGAGTAATACCAAGTTCATCAAGATAGCCATCAAGACTGGAATTCTTGAACTCAGTTCCATTGTCGCTTCTGATGTGCTTGATCTTCACACCAAAGTTGGTTGAAGCCCTCGAGGAAAATCATTTGAAGACTTCCTGCACCTCATGTTTGTAAGTGACAATGTGCACCCATGTGTAACGAGAATAACAAAGCCATATTGAGATGCATCATTTAAAATTGCGGAATAATGATTAGGACCAAAGAGATCCATGTGAAGCAATTCAAATGGTCGAGTGGTAGTAATGATAGTCTTCGCTGGATGTTTGGCCTTGGTCATCTTTCCAGCTTCACAGGCTCCGCATAAATGATCCTTGAGGAATTTTACATTCTCAATGCCAATGACATGCTTCTTCTTCGCAAGCGTGTGCAGATTCCTCATGCCAGCATGACCAAGTTGTCGATGCCATAGCCAGCCTTCTGAAGCTTTTGCTAGTAGGCATACGGCCGGTTGTGGTCCTATAGAGAAATCAATAATGTACAAGTCTCCTCTCCTAAAGTCTTCGAAGACTTTGGAATTGTCAGCTTCCAAGATCACAACACAACAGTATTTGCCAAAGACAACAACCATATCGATATCACAAAGCATTGAGACAGACATGAGGTTGTATCCTAAGGATTCGACAAGCATGACTTTGTCCATGTGTCTATCCTTTGAGATCGCAACCTTACCTAGACCCAATACCTAACTTTTGCCTTTGTCAGCGAAGATGATATGCTTCAGATGCAACGGTGATAAGGGAGCATCCATCAATAGATTCTTGTCACCAGTCATGTGATTCATACATCCACTACCGAGGACCCACTCATTTGCTTTGGGTTGATCATCCTGCAGATGAATTAGTGCAACTTACGAACTCATATACTTCATCAGTGAAGAATATGGCATCATATCAGATCAATTTCATCAGGTAGTAGAACAGATTATAATATGAGGACGTGAGAAATGAAAGTTCATTTCTTCATGATTAGCCTGCGTCCTTTCAGGCATTGTTCAGGTCTCCAGCAAATTCTTCAGACATTTTGAGCACATCTAGAGACCTGACCCTGCATAAGAGATTAGTTCTTTTTCTTCACCACCCACATCTGAAGGGGTGGAAAAGAGTTCATCACTCTACGAGCACCATATGAGAATGGTGGCATAGAAGCCAGTCCACTTCGTTTCACATAGGAGGGGTTAGGATAAGCATATGAATAGGCAGAGAAATTCTCCAAGGACTTATGAACATAATGATTAGAAGAATAATGCTCATATTCATAGGCCTTAGCCTTTCCCTGCGAAACAGAGGGGCTAGCATGATGATAATCATGTGAGGACTTTGATCCTTTTGAGGAATTTGATCCATGTGAGGAATTTGCTTCATATGAGGACTTGGATCCATATGAAGAATTTGATCCATATGAAGAATTTGACCTGGGGTTCCTATTATTCACAGGTGGTGTCATGAGGACTTTCACCTGAAGATTTTCAAGGCAACTTTTGGGAACCCGGATTTTCTTCATAGGGGAACCGTTCCTACAGTTAGTGCCAACATATCTAGCAAATACTTCACCACTCTAATTTTTGAACAGTTTATAGTTGGAGTCAAATGACTCATCAGACGAATGAGGAGATTCACATGTAAAGCCAGATAAATTGGATGGATCAACTGGAGGTCCCTTTGCAGCAACCCATGAGGTTTTGGGGTAGTGCTCAGGCTTCCAATATGTTCCACCAGCATTGAGTTTCCTCTCAAAGGCAATACCCTCTTTCCTAGGGTTCCTGTTGAGGATCTGCTTTTTAAGCACATCACAAAGAGTCTGATGCCCTTTGAGGCTTTTGTACATGCCTGTCATGTACAATTCCTTCAGCCCTGCATCATCAGTGATACTAGCAATGTCCTCAGATGAGGAATTAGCGATAGCAGAGACAGGTGAAGAATTTGTAGCATTAGAAGCATTTGAACATTCAGGTGAAGAATTAGCAGATTCACGTTCAATGCACTTCAGACATGGAGGAACAAATTCTTCTTGAGTAGCGCTGATTTGTTGAGAAAGTAATGAATCACGCTCCTTCTGAAGATCTTCATAACTCACTCTTAGCTTCTCAAGATCTTGCTTTCTTTGAAGAAATTCATAAGAAAGCTTCTCGTGATCAGATAAGAGAGTGTTATGATGACCTTGAAGATAGTCAAACTTGGACTGAAGTCTTTGAAGATTTTCAGTCAAGGTTTTAGTGCGATCCATTTCTTCACCCAGCATATCATCACTTTTATCTAGCATGTTTTGAACCTTTTCAAAAGCCTTTTGTAGTTTCACAGCAATCTTAGCAAGTTTAGAGTAGCTGGGCTTGAGGGTTTTCATCAGATTCATCCTCACTAGATTCAGAGGAGGGGTAGTTAGTTACCTTGGCACCCTTTGCCATGAAGCAATAGGTGGGAGCATAGTCATCATTTCCTTCATCAGCCTTGTTGGTGATGTCATTTTCTTCAGAGTTGAAGATAGACTTGCTAACGAATGCAGTAGCGAGAGCTAGGCTCTCCACACCAGACTCGGACTCCTCGGATGCCTCCTCTTCCTCATGTTCCTCAGATTCAGCCTCAGAGTCCATTTCCTTGCCAACGAATGCTCGGGCCTTCTTGGAGCTGCTCTTCTTGTGAGATGAAAATTTTGAAGATTTTGATGATGAAGACTTTGAAGATTTATTCTTCTTGGCATCATCAGAACTATAGTCCTTGTATTTCTTCTTCTTTAATTCCTTATCCCACTGAGGACAATCTTGAATGTAGTGATCAGGCTTCTTGCATTTGTGGCATAGCCTTTTCTTGTAATCACTGGATGAGGAATCAGTTCTCCTTGAGGATTTTCCAAAGCGACCGCGTCCTGAGAACTTCTGAAATTTCTTCACGAGCAGTGCTAGTTCTTGGCTCAGTTCATCAGGATCGCCAAGGCTGCTGCCAGAGTCTTCATCTTCAGACTCAGTGACTGCCTTAGCCTTTAGAGCACGTGGTTTGCCGTAGCTTGAACCATAGAGATCTCTCTTCTCAGCAAGCTGGAACTCATGAGTGTTTAACCTCTCGAGGATATCAGCGGGATCAAGTGACTTGTAATCAGCACGCTCTTGAATCATCAATGCCATAGTATCAAATGAAGAATCGAGCGATCTCAGCAATTTCTTCACCACCTCATGGTCGGTGATGTCAGTGGCACCAAGCGCTTGAAGCTCATTTGAGATGTCAGTGAGGCGATCGAAGGTTTGCTGAACATTTGTCAAGTATTTTGAAGTGGTTGAAGAGATTGCAAAGAACGTCAACATGAGAATCACGTTGAGTTGAGACTCCTTCATTCACTTTGGATAGCCTATCCCAGATAAGCTTGACAGATTCCAAAGCACTCACTCTTCCATATTGCCCTTTGCTCAGATGGCCACATATGATGTTCTTCGCTTGAGAACCGAGTTGCTTGAATCTCTTCACATCAATGGCATTCAGAGAAGGTGTGACTGAAGGAACACCATTTTCCACAACATATCAGAGATCGTTATCAATTGCCTCAAGATGCATTCGCATCTTATTCTTCCAGTAGGGGTAGTCCGTTCCATCGAAGGTAGTACACCCAGTAGAGACCTTGATCATACCTGCGGTCGACATAACTGAAACTCCAGGTGGTTAAACCAAAATCACACAGAACAAGGAGTACCTTGCTCTGATACCAATTGAAAGGGCGTTATATCGACTAGAGGGGGGTGAATAGATGATTTTTATGAATTCTTCACTGAGGAATTTCAGGGTGAGGAAATTCCTAAGCGAAGAACTACTAGCAGCGGAATAAGTACTCAGAAGTAAACATAACAAAACACAAGCATAATCATCATGATGAAATGAAGACAAGCATAGAGTACAGAAAGCGTAAACACAGGATAACACAAGATGAAGACGAACAGACTGAAGAAATTGAACTGTGGAAATTGAGAAAGTCTTCAGTCAAAGTCTTCAAATAGATATGAACAAGTACTCACAACGGAATTGAGGAAATGAAAGAGTTGAGGAATATAGAACCAGTAAGCTTGGTGAAGACAAAGATTTGGTAGACCAGTTCCAACTACTGTCTCAGTTGTACATCTAGTTGGAGCGGCTGAGTATTTAAACTCGAGGACACCCAGTTCCGGACACACAGTCCTCACTGTATTCTCCTTGAGCTAAAGTCACACAGACCTCGCCCAATCACTCGTGGTAAGTCTTCAGGTGACTTCCGAACCTTCACAAACTCGGTCACTCGGCGATCCACAATTCCTCTTGGATGCTCTAGACCTTTATGCCTAACTGTCTGGAAGAAGCACAGTCTTCAAAGGTAACAAGCGTCGGATCCATGCAGGATCAATCTCTTCAGTGATGCTCAATCACTTTGGGTTTGAAAGTGTGTGGGTTTGGGTTTTCCTCACTTGATGATTTTCGCTCAAAGTCCTCGGAAGATGGGTTACTCTCAAATGACAAGTGTCAGTTTCTCTTGGAGCAGCCAACCAGCTAGTGGTTGTATGGGGCGACTATTTATAGCCTAGGGAGCAGCCCGACATGATAAGACATAAATGACCTTCAATGATATGATCATTAGGTGGGTAGATATTTTGGAACAGCTGGCGCGTAGCACAGCAACGGTCAGAATTATGACTTTCAAATTCCTCAGGGCTATCATGTTCCTCACCATGTAGGCAATCTGCACTGGCGAATTCCTAACTCCTCAGTCAGAACAAATTCCTCAGCGACCAGAAGAACTTTGTCTCTGTCACTGAAGAAATTGACTGAACTGTATGAGATTTCCAATGGCTTCACTCGAAGGGATTGGTAGGTGTAGGATTTTGAGTTGAGCATCACATGGAAATTTTTCCTTAGTATTTCGTTGACCCCCTTTTAACAGTACAGTGTTTCCTATGACTCAAGAAAGAGAAAAAATGAAACAATGAAAACAAAGTCTTCACGCTTCATGTTCCTCGAATGATTTCCAAGTCTTCAAGGTCACATCAATTTTTTCACTTTCAAAGTCTTCAGAAAGTCTTCAGGAATCCAAAGTCTTCAGTTGAAGAACTTCATTTTTAGGGGTCGACTTTCTCTGTAAATATCAAACTCCTCATAGACTTATAGACCTGTGTACCCTCACAAACGCATCAGTCCCTTAACCTATAAGTCTTCAATACACCAAAATCACTAAGGGGCACTAGATGCACTTACAACTCTAGGATAGGTGGACTAGAAGATGTAGGGGAAAGTAGGTGTATCGGTCCGCCCGGAGTAGAGAGTTAATGCTGCAGAAAGGCTATGTCTCGATCTTCCGATCATGGACGCGGTTGAGTCTTGTGGGGAAAAGTGTGCACCCTCTATAGAGTATATAAACTAATCATGGTTAGCCGTGTCCCCAGTTATGGATATCTTGAGTATCTGGAATTGGATATTATTGTTGATCTCATCACTCTTAAATTAAATTGAATTGGGTTTAATGATGTTACTTGTTTAATGTTAGGATTTGAGTTAGAGGAACCTTCTCAAATATTGGTACAACTTGGGAGTAGTAAATAAATTTATTGCTTTGATGTAGGGAAAAACTAGCTTTATGCAAAACTTTAAACTTAGAGCCTCCACCAGCGAAATATTGCATGTACATATAGTACTTGCATTCATTGTTTTACAGTGTAACTCTGCCAACATATTCAATGTGCTGACCTACATGGTTGCAATGTATCATGTTGCAGACTTCTCAGCTGGCAAATAAGGTGTGATAGGTCGTTGTCATGCACTCAGTTATGCCGTTGGGGTTGATGGCTCATTTACCTTCGAAGCTTCCGCAATTGTTTAGTTTAGATGGCCTTTTGATACGTCTCCAACGTATCTACAATTTTTGATTGTTCCATTCTATTATATTACCCGTTTTGGATGTTTATGGGCTTTACTAAGCACTTTTATATTATTTTTGGGACTAACCTATTAACCGGAGGCCCAACCCAAATTGTTGTTTTCTTGCCTATTTCAGTGTTTCGAAGAATAGGAATATCAAACAGAGTCCAAACGGAATAAAACCTTCGGGGCAGTTATTTTTGGAACGAAAGCAATCTAGGAGACTTGGAGTAGACGTCAGGGAAGCTTCGAGGTGGCCACGATGGTCCAGGGCGCGCCCTACCCCCTGGGCGTGCCCCCCACCCTCGTGGGCCCCTTGTGGCTCCCCTGACCGACTTCTTTCACCTATATATATATCCATATACCCCGAAAACATCCAGGAGCACAATAGATCGGGAGTTCTGTCGCCGCAAGCCTCTGTAGCCACCCAAAAACCAATCGGGACCCTGTTTCGGCACCCTGCCGGAGGGGGGATCCCTCACCGGTGGCCATCTTCATCATCCTGGTGCTCTTCATGACGAGGAGGGAGTAGTTCACCCTCGGGGCTGAGGGTATGTACCAGTAGCTATGTGTTTGATCTCTCTCTCTCTCTCTCTCTCTCTCGTGTTCTTGAGGAGATACGATCTTGATGTATCGCGAGCTTTGCTATTATAGTTGGATCTTATGATGTTTCTCCCCCTCTACTCTCTTGTGATGAATTGAGTTTTCCCCTTGAAATTATCTTGTCGGATTGAGTCTTTAAGGATTTGAGAACACTTGATGTATGTCTTGCAAACTCCAACATGAGGTATTTCTTTGATTGTCATCCTTTGTGTGGAGGTCGGGATCGTGCTATGGTTAACTCCTACCAACCCTTCCCCTAGGAGCATGTGTGTAGTGCTTGGTTTTGATGACTTGTATATTTTTGCAATAAGTATGTGAGTTCTTTATGACTAATGTTGAGTCCATGGATTATATGCACTCTCACCTTTCCATCACTGCTAGCCTCTTCGGTACCGTGCATTGCTCTTTCTCACCTTGAGAGTTGGTGCAAACTTTGCCGGTGCATCCAAACCCCGTGATATGATACGCTCTATCACACATAAACCTCCTTATATCTTCCTCAAAACAGCCACCATACCTACCTATTATGGCATTTCCATAGCCATTCCGAGATATATTGCCATGCAACTTTCCACCATTTCATTTATTATGACACGTTTCATCATTGTCATATTGCCTTGCATGATCATGTAGTTGACATTGTATTTGTGGCAAAGCCACCATGCATAGTTTTTCATACATGTCACTCTTGATTCATTGCCGATCCCGGTACACCGCCGGAGGCACTCATATAGAGTCATATTTTGTTCTAGTATCGAGTTGTAATCCATGAGTTGTAAATAAATAGAAGTGTGATGATCATCATTATTAGAGCATTGTCCCTTGAAAAAAAGAAAGGCCAAAAAAAGGCCAAATAAAAAAAAGGCCAAATAAAAAAAAGGCCAAATAAAAAAAGGAAGGCCCGAAAAAAAAAGAAAAAAAAGGGGGACAATGTTACTATCCTTTTCCACACTTGTGCTTCAAAGTAGCACCATGACCTTTATGATAGAGAGTCTCTTATTTTTTCACTTTCATATACTAGTGGGAATTTTTCATTATAGAACTTGGATTGTATATTCCAACAATGGGCTTCCTCAAATGCCCTAGGTCTTCATGAGCAAGCAAGTTGGATGCACACCCACTTAGTTACCTTTGTTGAGCTTTCATACATTTATAGCTCTAGTGCATCCGTTGCATGGCAATCCCTACTCCTTGCATTGACATGAATTGATGGGCATCTCCCTAGCCCGTTGATTAGCCGCGTCAATGTATTGCGTGAGAGTTAAAAAATCCATAGTGCTATATACATGGCTCACGCTCATGTATTGCATGAGAGTTAAAAAAGCTGAAGCATGTTAAAAAGTATGAACTAATTGCTTGGCTGAAATCGGGGTTGTGCATGATGGGAGTATTTTCTGTGATGAAAATGAAGCATGGCCTAACTATATGATTTTGTAGGGATAAGCTTTCTTTGGCTATGTTATTTTGATAAGACATGATTACTTGTTAGTATTCTTGAAATATTACTATTTTTATGCCCTGTTCAAGAATTCATCCAATTAACCAGTTAACTTGCCGATTAATCCCTACTCGTAGGGTCTCCGAGTAGCCTATAAACCGATAAATCGTCCGATTAATTGATTAAATGGCTGATTAGCTTGCCGATTAGCCGATTAATCCCCTACTCACCAGCCAACCGAGCAGCTACCAGTTAACGATTTCCTCAACAATGTTTTTATGTCAATATGAACTTTTATCTTGAATCTTTTCGATCTGAACATTCATGCCACAATAAAGAAAGTTACATTGAGAAATATGCTAGGTACCATTCCACATCAAAAATTTTGTTTTTATCATTTACCTACTCGAGGATGAGTAGGAATTAAGCTTGGGGATGCTTGATACATCTCCAACATATCTATAATTTTTTATTCTTCCATGCTATTATATTACCCGTTTTGTATGTTTCTGGGCTTTACTAAGCACTTTTATATTATTTTTTGGACTAACCTATTAACCGGAGGCCCATCCCAAATTGATGTTTTCTTGCCTATTTCAGTGTTTCAAAGAAAAGGAATATCAAATAGAGTCCAAATGGAATGAAACCTTCGGGATAGCTATTTTTGGAACGGAAGCAATCCAGGAGACATGGAGTAGACATCAGGGAAGCTTTGAGGTGGCCACAGGGGGCCAGGGCACGCCCTACCCCCTAGGCGCGCCCCCACCCTCGTGGGCCCCTCATGGCTCCCCTGACCGACTTCTTTCACCTATTTGTATCCATATACCCCGAAAACATCCATGAGCACAATAGATCGGGAGTTCCGCCGCCGCAAGCCTCTGTAGCCACCAAAAAACCAATCGGGACCCTGTTTCGGCACCCTGCCGGAGGGAGGGTCCCTCACCAGTGGCCATCTTCATCATCCCGGCGCTCTCCATGACGAGGAGGGAGTAGTTCACCCTCGGGGCTGAGGGTATGTACCAGTAGCTATGTGTTTGATCTCCCTCTCTCGTGTTCTTGAGGAGATACGATCTTGATGTATCGCGAGCTTTGCTATTATAGTTGGATCTTATGATGTTTCTCCCCCTCTACTCTTGTGATGAATTGAGTTTTCCCCTTGAATTTGTCTTGTCGGATTGAGTCTTTAAGGATTTGGGAACACATGATGTATGTCTTGCCGTGCTTATCTGTGGTGACAATGGGATATTCACGTGATCTACTTGATGTATGTTTTAGTGATCAACTTGCGGGTTCAATGGACTTATGCATAGGGGTTGGCACACGTTTTCATCTTGACTCTCCGGTAGAAACTTTGGGGCACTCTTTGAAGTACTTTGTGTTGGTTGAATATATGAATCTGAGATTGTGTGATGCATATCGTATAATCATGCCCACAGATACTTGAGGTGACATTGGAGTATCTAGGTGACATTAGGGTTTTGGTTGATTTGTGTCTTAAGGTGTTATTCTAGTACGAACTCTATGATAGATCGAATGGAAAGAATAGCTTCGTGTTATTTTACTACGGACTCTTGAATATATCGATCAGAAAGGATAACTTTGAGGTGGTTTCGTACCCTACCATAATCTCTTCGTTTGTTCTCCGCTATTAGTGACTTTGGGGTGACTCTTTGTTGCATGTTGAGGGATAGTTATATGATCCAATTATGTTATTACTATTGAAAGAACTTGCACTAGTGAAACTATGAACCCTAGGCCTTGTTTCCTAGCATTGCAATACCGTTTACGCTCACTTTTATCATTAGTTACCTTGCTGTTTTTATATTTTCAGATTACAAAAACCTATATCTACCATCCATATTGCACTTCTATCACCATCTCTTTGCCGAACTAGTGCACCTATACAATTTGCCATTATATTGGGTGTGTTGGGGACACAAGAGACTCTTTGTTATTTGGTTGCAGGGTTGTTTGAGTGAGACCATCTTCATCCTACGCCTCCCACGGATTGATAAACCTTAGGTCATCCACTTGAGGGAAATTTGCTACTGTCCTACAAACCTCTGCACTTGGAGGCCCAACATCTACAAGGAGAAGGTTACGTAGTAGACATCACCTTCAGCCATATTATTTTCTGTAATCATACTCTTTATGAGGACCTTGATGTCATAAGTGTGTGATTGAACTGTGCTGTAATTCCTCGAGTACTCTGTGTGTAAGCATTACCGATCCAGGGATGACACTTAAGCACAGAGACTTCGGTCCATTGGGATCATGGTCGCTACAAATGATAGCAGTAGCAACAGTAGTAGTTTAGCAAGAACAATATAAGGTAAATTCATAGGCATTGGATTGGTGATTTGCTGGATGATATTCATCATGAGACAGTCATAACCTAGGGCGACATGGCACTAGCTCCAGTTCATAAATATAATGTAGGCATGTATTCCATAAATAGACATACGTGCTTATGGAAAGAACTTGCATGACATCTTTTGTCCTACCCTCCTGTGGCAGCGGGGTCCTATTGGAAACTAAGGGATATTAAGGCCTCCTTTAATAGAGAACTGGAACAAAGCATTAGCACACGGTGAATACATGAACTCCTCAAACTATGGTCATCACCGGGAGTGGTCCCGACTATTATCACTTCGGGGTTGCCGGATCATAACACGTAGTAGGTGACTATAACTTGCAAGATCGGATCTAGAACATTGATATAATGATGATAATATACATGGTTCAGATCTGAAATCATGGCACCTGGGCCCAAAGTGACAAGCATTAAGCATGGCAAAGTCATAGCAACATCAATCTCAGAACATAATGGATACTAGGGATAAGGCCCTAACAAAACTAACTCGATTACATGATGAATCTCATCCACTCCTCACCGACCAGCGAGCCTACCAAGGAATTACTCACTCCCGGTGGGGAGCATCATGGAATTGGCGATGGAGAAGGGTTGGTGATGACGAAGATCGAAGATACCCCTCTCTGGAGCCCCAAACGGACTCCAGATTTGGCCTTCTGATGAAGAACAGGAGATGGCGGCGGCTCCATCTCATGAAACGCGATAATTCTTTCTCCCTGATTTTTTCTGGAAAAATAGGATTTTATAGCGTTTGTTTGAGGGTCTACAGGTCCACCAAGTGGGGACAACCCACTTGGGCGCGCCTGGAGGGGGTGGCGTGCCCTCGTGGGTTGTGCCCACCCAAGTGCCCCCCTTCTGTGGTTCTTCGCTCCAGAAATTCTCTTTTATTGTATGAAAAAATCCTTGCAAAGTTTCATTCCATTCCGAGAACTTTTATTTCTCCACAAAAACAACACCATGGTAGTTCTGCTAAAAACAACGTTAGTCTGGGTTAGTTTCATTCAAATCATGCAAATTAGAGTCCAAAACAAGAGGAAACGCGTTAGAAAAAGTAGATACGATGGAGACGTATCAACTCCCCCAAGCTTAAATCTTTGCTTGTCCTCAAGCAATTCAGTTGAGAAACTGAAAGTGAAAAAGAAAAACTTTTACGAACTCTTTTGCTCTTGTTTCATAAATAAGCTTAAACAGCACCCAGGTTTTTAGCAAAGATTATCACTAACCATGTCGACAATAACTCTTAAAAATTATATTAGCTCATATCAATGACATAATCAACTAGCGAGCAATAATAAGACATCTCAAACAGCAACACGTTGTCAAAACAACCATGATACAATATGACAATAGTGGTATCTCGCTAGCCCTTTCTAAGACCGCAAAACATAAATGCAGAGCACCCCCAAAGTTCAAGCAGTGACTAAACATTGTAATTCATGGTAGAAAATATCTAGTCATGATGCACCCAACATTAGCTACACATAATGCATCAGCATGACAACGGTGCTCTCATTTTCTGGCGCTTATTTGAGAAGGTGATGACACAACATAAAAGTAAATAGATAGTCCCTTCGTAGAGGGAAGCAGTGATTTGTAGAGGTGCCAGAGCTCAAGTTTTTAAAACAGAGGTAAATGAAAGTTTGAGACATGCACCCTTCTTGTTTACTTTGCGACCATCAGTTATCAATATCTTTCGTGCTAAACAAATTAGTAGTGGTTCCCAAGCAGTAAGGTAAAGGTTTTTGCTCCATAGGAGTTTTTGTTTGATTATTGATAAGCTTTTTTTGCAATTTGGGACTAGGAATCCCTATTACCGCTCTTTTCTCGTGCAATGGTGAGTGAATAAACACCCAACCTGAGAATAATCCGCTTTGCATGGAAGATACCAACTACCTCCTATCGCTCTATGAACAATCCAGGCACACAAAAGGGATATTTATTTGATGTTTTTAGAGGTGGCACATGCAAATTTACTTAGGACGGCAGGGTAATACCGCATATAGGTAGGTATGGTGGACTCATTTGGAATAACTTGGGTTTCAGGTTTTTGATGTACAACCAGAGTTCCCACTTAGTATAGGCGAAGGCTAGCAAATGGGTTGAGAAACGGCCAGCTAAAGAGCAACAACGGTCATGAACATGCATTATGCATAAGTAACATTGGATACTAGCATGAGTAGGATATGAACACCATGAACATAAATATCATAGAGGCTATGTTGGTTTATTCAACTACATGCATGAACATGTGCCAAGTCAAGCCACTCGAACATTCAGAGGAGGATACCATATCATCATCTACATCACAATCATTTTAACACAATGTTGACATCCAAGATAAATCGTTATCCACTCCTAGCTACTTATGCATGGCATGAGAGACTATAATCTATAATTGTCATTGCAAACATGTTTGATCATAATAGGCTGAATCATGGATACTAGGTTAAACATATTTACAAAAATAGAACAAGTCGAGTTCATACCCTTTTCTCTCTGCCACGGCCAGATCATCAAATATCGTCATTATTGCCTTTCACTTGCATGACCGAACGATTTGAAAATAATAATAGTGCAAGAGTTCCGTGGACTAAGATGGAATCTGCACACATTTTTTATTCAAAAAGGATAAAACAAGGTAATATGGGCTCTTCGTTAGATCAACAATAATACATATGAGAGCCACTCAACATTTTCATTGTGGTTTTCTCTTCGGTATGAATCAATAAAAAAAGAAATTCAGAGAAACACAGAAATATTTTTTGCGTTTTTGGTTTTTCGTAAACAAGCAAATAAAGAGGGAAAAGCAAAAACTAGAAAAACTGTTTACACGGGAAAACTCCCAACAAGTAAAAGAAAAACAAGGAAATCGTTTTGGGTTTTATTTTTAGTGCTACAACAATTTAAACTAGGAAGAAAAAACAAAAAGAAGCAAGAAACATATTTTTTGGATTTTCGCAAAGTTTTCCAAACACACAAGAAGAAAGCGAGAAAATAAATTTAACATGGATAATACAATGAAAAAGTGTGAACACCGACAACTGGAATGAAATGTGTGAACATGAATGTAATGTCGGCGGGAATATATATTCCCCCATGCCTAGGCTTTTGGCCTAACTTGGTGACCACCAGTCGTAGAAACTATGAGGTCCAATGTTGAAGTGCTCGGGGGCAGGCATCTGAGGGTCCCACTGCTGAGGCTCCTTCTGTGCTGCAACCAGGTTGTTTCGGGAAGCGACAATGTCCTCAGGCATAATCCTATATTTGCCCCTGGCAACATGATCAAACAAAGCAGGTGCAGGCAATGGAATAATATCATGAGTTTTCTCATTAAAAACTAAGTTATAAGGAATATCAATATCAGGGTAATCAGCAGCAATAAACTGGTGGTCTTCCATAGCTGCTCTATCTAAGTAAACCTTGGGCAAACGATGTCCATGCTTGTGTATCTACACGTTAAAGTTAGTCGCCAAGCGAGTAGCGTAAATGCCCCCATGTATTTTACCCTTGGGTCTGTTGATCAGAAGGCGGCGTGCCATAATAGCTCCCAATCTATAAGTGTTGTCGCCATACAGTGCATGACGTAATACAGCAAAGTCTGGAGCGCTAAGTGCACCCACCTTCTCTCTAGCAAGTAAGCATTTTGCAATAAATATAGCAAAATAACGCACATCAAGAAAATGCAAGCTAGTAGCGGTGACACTTGATATTCCTCTTTTAGCCCCCACCTTCAGAGTATGGTAAAAACCATCAAACTCCACAGGCCTAGGCTATACCAAATCACCATCAGAAGGAAGCATGCATATGTCACAAAATTCAGTAAGTGGTATTTGGTGGTTTTCATCATATAAATTAAATGACACCTCAGGGGGATCATTCCTAGAATGGGAATGAAAGTTTTGCACAAAGGAATTTGTGAGGAGATGATACTGTTCGTATTCAGCTACGATGAAGTCGGTGAGGCCGGCATTAGCAGCATATTGTGTGAACTCTTGAAGGATTCCAGCCCCTTCCATGAATGGATTATGTGGCCATTCGCACGGCCGTAGCTCCGCTAACCTCCGGGTGTGGCGATCATGTCAAATGACTCCCCAGTAACTCCCTTGGAGTTCTTCTTGGAAGCAAACTTCCTAAAGAAACTCATATTTTCCTATGAACGAAATGTAGGGGAACTTAGCATGCAATTTCAAAAAAATTCCTACGATCACACGAGATCTATTTAGGAGATGCATAGCAACAAGAGGGGGAGAGTGTGTCCACGTACCCTCGTAGATCGAAAGCGGAAGCATTTAGTTAACGCGGTTGATGTAGTCGAACGTCTTCATGATCCAACTGGTCCAAGTACCAAATGTACGGCACCTCCGTGTTCAGCACACGTTCAGCTCGATGACGTCCCTCGTACTCTTGATCCAGTAGAGGGTCGAGGGAGAGTTTCGTCAGTACAATGGCGTGGTGACGGTGTTGATGATGTGATCCGCACAGGGCTTCGCCTAAGCACTACGACGCTATGACCGAGGTGGTAAACTATGGAGGGGGGCACCGCACACGGCAAAGAACAATTGATGTGCCATTAGGGTGCACCCTGCCCACGTATATAAAGGAGGGAGGGAGGAGATGGCTGGCCTAGAGGGAGGGGTCGCAAAGGGAGGAGTCCTACTAGGACTCCCTAGTCCTAGTAGGATTCCCTTTCCTTTCCGGAGTAGGATAAGAGGGAAGGGAGAGAGAGAGAGGGAGAAGGAAAGGGGGCCCGCGCCCCTCCCCTAGTCCAATTTGGTTAGGCTAGGGGGGGCGTTGATACGTCTCCAACGTATCTATAATTTTTTATTGTTCCATGCTATTATATTACCTGTTTTGGATGTTTATGGGCTTTATTTTACACATTGATATCATTTTTGGGACTAACCTACTAACTGGAAGCCCAGCCCGTATTGCTGTTTTTTGCCTATTTTAGTATTTTGAAGAAAAGGAATATCAAACGGAGTCCAAACGGAATGAAAACTTTGGGAGCGTGATTTTTGGAACAAACGTGATCCAGAGGACTTGGAGTGCAAGCCAAGAAGCAGCCAAGGCAGCCACGAGGGTGGAGGGCGCGCCCACCCCTACAGAGCGTGCCCCCTATCTCGTGGGCCCCTCAGGCGGCCACCGACATACTTCTTCCTCCTATATATACCCACGTACCCCGAAAACATCCAGGGAGCCACCAAAGAAATACTTCCGCCACCGTAACCTTATGTATCCGCGAGATCCCATCTTGGAGCCTTCACCGGCGCTCCGCCGGAGGGGGAATCGACCACGGAGGGCTTCTACATCAACACCATAGCCCTTCCGATGAGTTGTGAGTAGTTTACCATAGACCTTCGGGTCCATAGTTATTAGCTAGATGGCTTCTCCTCTCTTTTTGGATCTCAATACCATGTTCTCCCCCTCTCTTGTGGAGATCTATTCGATGTAACTCTTTTTGTGCTGTGTTTGTCAAGATCCGATGAATTGTGGGTTTATGATCAAGTTTATCTGTGAGAAATATTTGAATCTCCTCTGAATTCTTTTATGTATGATTGAGTTATCTTTGCAAGTCTCTTCGAATTATCGGTTTGGTTTGGCCTACTAGATTGACCTTTCTTGCCATGGGAGAAGTGCTTAGCTTTGGGTTCAATCTTGCGGTGTCCTTTCCCAGTGACAGTAGGGGCAGCAAGGCACGTATTCTATTGTTGCCATCGAGGATAATAAGATGGGGTTTATATCATATTGCATGAGTTTACCCCTCTACATCATGTCATCTTTCTTAAAGCGTTACTCTGTTCTTATGAACTTAACACTCTAGATGCATGCTGGATAGCGGTCGATGTGTGGAGTAATAGTAGTAGATGCAGGCAGGAGTTGGTCTACTTGTCACGGACGTGATGCCTATATACATGATCATGCCTAGATAATCTCATAATTATTCGCTTTTCTATCAATTGCTCGACAGTAATTTGTTCACCCACCGTAATACTTATGCTATTTTGAGAGAAGCCTCTAGTGAAACATATGGCCCCCAGGTCTATCTTTTATCATATAAGCTTTCAATCTACTTTTATTTGCATCTTTACTTTTCCAATCTATATCATAAAATACCAAAAATATATTTACCTTATCATATTATCTCTATCAAATCTCACTTTCGCAAGTGGCCGTGAAGGGATTGACAACCCCTTTATCGCGTTGGTTGCGAGTTCTTTGTTTGTTTGTGTAGGTGGGTGGGACTTTTGAGGAGCCTCCTACTGGATTGATACCTCGGTTCTCAAAAACTGAGGGAAATACTTGCGCTACTGTGCTGCATCACTCTTTCCTCTTCAAGGAAAACCAATGCAAGCTCATGACGTAGCAAGAAGGATTTCTGGCGTCGTTGCCGGGGAGGTCTTCACTCAAGTCAAGACATACCAAGTACCCATCACAAACTCATCTCCCTCGCATTTACATTATTTGCCATTTGCCTCTTGTTTTCCTCTCCCCCACTTCACCCTTGCCGTTTTATTCACCCTCTCTTTCCCAATATCCTCTCTTTTCCGCTTGCCTTCTTCTTCCTCTTCTTTCTTTCGCTCGCCCTTTCATTTGCTCGTGTGTTAGTTATTTATTTCATTGCCATGGCTGAGTCAAGAAGAGTTAAGGGCGTGCTTCCAAGTTCTAGTACCTTGGATAGTCCCTCTGTTCTCTCTAAACTCCTTAATAACAATGCTTTAGAAAGACCTACCGGAGTTATTAATGAGAATTTAAATAATTTTGATGAAGAGGACTCCGGAATCTTTCGTTACTTACTTGATGAGTATTTAAAAGATGCTTGGGATAGGTTATTAAGAATTCGGGCTAGTTATGTGCCACAATATCAAATTGAGGTGTACTTAAAAAGTTTCTATGTTGGCTTACCCGCTTCTTTCAAGCAAGTTCTATATTCTAATTTTGAAGGGGGTTTTATTGAAGAGGATGCTGTAGATACCTATGAAAGAATGAAAACTATATTTGGGCACCCCATGCATGATAAGGTTGAATCTACCACCCTCTTATGTTTTTATCAAAACGAAATTGTCAAAGAAATGAAGGCTAGCTTAGATGCAAATTTCCGTAACGTGCTTAATCTTACTTCCTCCATTAATGGCAATGTGCTCTCCCAAAATAGAAGAATGAATGCCATAGAAAGGAAATTCGCTCTTTTCTTTTCAAGTGCCAAAGATGGCACTACTTAGATCTATCTTCGCTTTTATGCCTAGCTAGGGGCGTTAAACGATAGCGCTAGTTGGGAGGCAACCCAATTTTCTTTATGTTCTTTGTTTTTCTTCCTGTTTAGTAATAAATTTTGCTTCTACTTTCTGTTTAGATGTGTTTTCATGTTTTATTTAGTGTTTGTGCCAAGTAGAACCTATAGGATAACCTATGGTATGAGTTAATTTGATTCTGCTGAAAAACAGAAACTTTGTGCCCACGAGAAACAATGCAATAAATCACAGAAACGTGATTTTGCATTGATTAATTTTTCTGTAGATCAATAGATAAATTTCCTAGGACTTCCTATTTTGGTAGGATTTTTAAAGTTCCAGAAGTTTGCGTTAGTTATAGATTGCTACAGACTGTTCTGTTTTTGACAGATTCTGCCTTTCGTATGTTGTTTGCTTATTTTGATGCATCTATGGCTAGTATTAAGTGGTATGAACCATATAGAACTTGGAATACAGTAGTTTGAACACCAATATAAACAAATAATGAGTTCATTACAGTACCTTATGTGGTGGTTTTATTTTCTTTCACTAACGGAGCTTATGAGATTTCCTATTGAGTTTTGTGTTGTGAAGTTTTCAAGTTTTGGGTAAAGATTTGATGGACTATGGAATAAGGAGTGTCAAAATCCTAAGCTTGGGGATTCCCATGGCACCCCAAGATATTCAAGAATATCCAAAAGCCTAAGCTTGGGGATGCCCCGGAAGGCATCCCCTCTTTCGTCTTCGTTTATTGGTAACTTTGCTTGGAGCTATATTTTTATTCGCCACATGATATGTGTTTTGCTTGGAGCGTCGTGTATGATATTAGTCTTTGCTTTTTAATTTACCACAGTCATCCTTTCTGTACACACCTTTTGGGAGAAGCCTACTTGATTGAAGTTTATTAGAATACTCTATGTGCTTCACTTATATCTTTTGAGCTAGATAATTTTTGCTCTAGTGCTTCACTTATATCTTTTAGAGCACGGTGGTGGATTAATTTTGAAGAAATTGTTGATTTCTCATGCTTCACTTATATTATTTTGAGAGTCTTTTAGAACAGCATGGTATTTGCTATGGTTATAAAATTGGTCCTAGAATGGTAGGCATCCAAGTTGGGTATAATAAAAACTATCACAGGAAGTGAATTGGATGCTATGATCAATTTGATACTTGATAATTGTTTTGAGATATGGAGGTAGTGATATTAGAGTCATTCTAGTTGGGTGATTATGAATTTAAAGAATACTTGTGTTGAAGTTAGCAAGTCCCGTAGCAAGCACATATGGTTAAAGTTGTGTAACAAATTTGAAACATGAAGTGTCCTTGGACTGTGCATCCTTATGAGTGGCGGTCGGGGACGAGCGAGGGTCTTTTCCTACCAATCTATACCTCTAGGAGCATGCGCGTAGTGCTTGGTTTTTTATGACTTCTAAATTTTTGCAATAAGTATATGAGTTCTTTTGACTAATGTTGAGTCCATGGATTATACGCACTTTTACCTTTCCATCATTGCTAGCATCTTCGGTACCATGCATTGCCCTTTCTCACCTTGAGAGTTGGTGCAAACTTCGCCCGTGCATCCAAACCCCATGATATGATACGCTCTATCACACATAAAGCTCCTTATATCTTCCTCAAAACAGCCACCATACCTACCTATTTATGGCATTTCCATAGCCATTCCGAGATATATTGCCATGCAACTTTCCACCGTTCCGTTTATCATTATGACACGCATTACTATTGTCATATTGCCTTGCATGATCATGTAGTTGACATCATATTTGTGGCAAAGCCACCATGCATAAATTTTCATACATGTCACTCTTGATTCCTTGCCCATCCCGGTACACCGCCGGAGGCATTCATATAGAGTCATAATTTGTTGTAGTTTCGAGTTGTAATTCATGAGTTGTAAATATATAGAAGTGTGATGGTCATCATTATTAGACCATTGTCCCCAAAGAAAAACAAGAAAGGCCAAAGAAAAAAAGAAAGGCCAAAGAAAGGCCAAAGAAAAAAAGGAAAAAGAAAAAAAAAGAATAAAAGAAAAAGGAATAAAAGAAAAAGGGGGCAATGTTACTATCTCTTTTCCACACTTGTGCTTCAAAGTAGCACCATGTTCTTCATATAGAGAGTCTCATATGTTGTCACTTTCATATACTAGTGGGAATTTTTCATTATAGAACTTGGCTTGTATATTCCTATGATGGGCTTCCTCAAATGCCCTGGGTCTTCGTGAGCAAGCAAGTTGGATGCACACCCACTAGTTTCTTTTGTTGAGCTTTCATACATTTATAGCTCTAGTGCATCCGTTGCATGGCAATCCCTACTCCTCATGTTGACATCAATTGATGGGCATCTCCATAGCCCGTTGATTATCCTCGTCAATGTGAGACTTTCTCCCTTTTTGTCTTCTCCCCACAATCCCCATCATTATTCTATTCCACCCATAGTGTTATATCCATGGCTCACGCTCATGTATTGCGTGAAAGTTGAAAAAGTTTGAGATTATTTAAGTACAAAACAATTGCTTGGCTTGTCATCGGGGGTGTAGAATTTGGGAACATTTTCGTGTGACGAAAATGAAGCACGACCTAACTATATGATTTTGTAGGGATGAACTTTCTTTAGCCATGTTATTTTGGGAAGACATGATTACTTTGATTAGTATGCTTGAAGTATTACTATTTCTTATGTCAATATGAACTTTTATTTTGAATCATTGGGATCTGAACATTCATGCCACAATAAAGAGAAATACATTGAGAATTATGCTAGGTAGCATTCCACATAACATATTCTATTTTTATCATTTACCTACTCGAGGACGAGCATGAATTAAGCTTGGGGATGCTTGATACGTCTCCAACGTATCTATAATTTTTTATTGTTCCATGCTATTATATTACCTGTTTTGGATGTTTATGGGCTTTATTTTACAAATTTATATCATTTTTGGGACTAACCTACTAACCGGAGGCCCATCCCGTATTGCTGTTTTTTTGCCTATTTCAGTATCTCGACGAAAAGGAATATCAAACAGAGTCCAAACAGAATGAAACCTTCGGGAGCATGATTTTTGGAACAAACGTGATCCAGAGGACTTGGAGTACAATCCAAGAAGCAGCCGAGGCGTCCACGAGGGTGGAGGGCGTGCCCCCCTATCTCGTGGGCCCCTCGGGTGGCCATCGACGTACTTCTTCCTCCTATATATACCCATGTACCCCGAAAACATCCAGGGAGCCACCGAAGAAATATTTCCGCCACCGTAACCTTCTGTATCCGCGAGATCCCATCTTGGAGCCTTCACCGGCGCTCCGCTGGAGGGGGAATCGACCATGGAGGGCTTCTACATCAACACCATAGCCCATCCGATGAGTTGTGAGTAGTTTACCACAGACCTTCGGGTCCATAGTTATTAGCTAGATGGCTTCTTCTCTCTTTTTGGATCTCAATACCATGTTCTCCCCCTCTCTTGTGGAGATCTATTTGATGTAACTCTTTTTGCAGTGTGTTTGTCGAGATCCAATGAATTGTGGGTTTATGATCAAGTTTATCTATGAGAAAGATTAACTCCCACTTGATTCAAGCGATTGTAATAACCAAACATTCTTAACACATGCTCACTAGCTGAGCAATTCTCCTCCATTTTTTAGGTGAAGTACTTGTCAAAGGTCTCATACCTCTTAACACGGGCATGCGTCTGAAATACCAATTTTAGCTCTTTGGAACGTCTCATATGCTCTGTGGTGTTCAAAACATTTTTGAAGTTTTGTTTCTAAGCCGTAAAGCATGGTGCACTAAACTATCAAGTAGTCATCATACTGAGCTAGCCAAACGTTCATAATGTATGCATCTGCTCCTGCAATAGGTCTGTCACCTAGCGGTGCATCAAGGATATAATTCTTCTGTGCAGCAATGAGGATAAACCTCAGATCATGGACCCAGTCCGCATCATTGCTACTATCATCTTTCAATTCTCTAGGAACATATAAAAACATAGGGAAGCTTCAACGCGAGCTATTAATCTACAACATAATTTGCAAAATACTATCAGGACTAAGTTCATGATAAATTAAAGTTCAATTAATCATATTACTTAAGAACTCCCACTTAGATAGACATCCATCTCATCATCTAAATGATCACGTGATCCATATCAACTAAACCATGTCCAATCATCACGTGAGATGGAGTAGTTTTCAAAGGTTAACATCTCTATGTTAATCATATCTAGTATATGATTCACGTTCGACCTTTCGGTCTTAGTGTTCCGAGGCCATATCTGCATATGCTAGGCTCGTCAAGTTTAACCCGAGTATTCTGCACGTGCAAGACTGGCTTGCACCCATTGTATGTGAATGTGGAGCTTATCACACCCAATCATCACGTGGTGTCTCAGCACGATGAACTGTAGCAACGGTGCATACTCAGGGAGAACACTTATACCTTGAAATTTAGTGAGGGATCATCTTATAATGCTACCATCGTACTAAGCAAAATAAGATGCATAAAAGATAAACATCACATGAATGCAATCAAAATATGTGACATGATATGGCCATCATCATCTTGTGCCTTTGATCACCATCAACAAAGCACTGTCATGATCTCCATCGTCACTGGCTTGACACCTTGATCTCCATCGTAGCATCGCTGTCGTCCCGCCAACTATTGCTACTATGACTATCGCTACCACTTAGTGATAAAGTAAAGCACTTACATGGCAATTGCATTTCATACAATAAAGCGACAACCATATGGCTCCTGCCAGTTGCCGATAACTCTGTTACAAAACATGATCATCTCATACAATAAAATTTAGCATCATGTCTTGACCATATCACATCACAACATGCCCTACAAAAACAAGTTAGACGTCCTCTACTTTGCCAGAGAATTGTAGCAACGGCGCATACTCAGGGAGAACACTTATACCTTGAAATTTAGTAAGGGATCATCTTATAATGCTACCGCCAAACTAAGCAAAATAATATGCATAAAGGATAAACATCACATGCAATCAAAATAAGTGATATGATATGGCCATCATCATCGTGTGCCTTTGATCTCCATCTCCAAAGCACCGTCATGATCACCATCGTCACCGGTGTCGGTGTCAAAACTGGCGAATCTCGGGTAGGGTGTCCCGAACTATGCGTCTAAGGCTAATGGTAACAGGAGACTGGTGACACGATGTTTACCCAGGTTCAGGCCCTCTCGATGGAGGTAATACCCTACTTCCTGCTTGATTGATCTTGATGATATGAGTATTACAAGAGTTGATCTACCACGAGACCAGAGAGGCTAAACCCTAGAAGCTAGCCTATGGTATGATTGTTGTTGTGTCCTACGGACTAAACCCTCCAGTTTATATAGACCCTAGAGGGGGCTAGGGTTACACAGAGTTGGTTACAGAGAAGGAGATCTACATCCGAATCGCCAAGCTTGCCTTCCACGCCAAGGAGAGTCCCATCCGGACACGGGAGGAAGTCTTCAATCTTGTATCTTCCTAGTCCAATAGTCCGGCCAAAGTACATAGTCTAGCTGTCTGGATACCCCCTTATCTAGGACTCCCTCAGTAGCCCCTGAACCAGCCTTCAATGACGATGAGTCCGGGGCGTAGATTGTCTTCGGCATTGCGAGTCAAGTTCCATCTCCGAATACTTCAAGATAAATCCCGCACACAAGGACCGTGTCCGGCTCTGTAAGACAAACTTCACATACCACCGTAGAGAGAACAATAATCCACGAATCTAATCTTCTGACAGCTCTTCGTAGCATGACAGCACGCCATGGTCCGGTCATTAACCGCTTTCACATCCAGCTCCCGCACACATCGCAAGGCGGTTTCTTTGGCACGTCTTGTCAAAGCAGAGATCGTGTCCCCTTATCGTGGGATCTCCATCAATACGGGTATGGGTAACCCAACCAGCACCATCAATCGAGGCGCTTGGAAAATAAGTGATTTCGAGAGGCAAGTGGGGAGGCGCACATTCTGCACCGCCTTTATAAAAGGACAAGGATCTCCCATTTTCACACACGCCTTCTTCCTCCTTTGCGCATCCGTTCTCGCACTCTCGAGCTCCAGCGCCCAAGTTCTCACCTTCTCCGTAGGACCGCAGCATGTCCAGAGCGGGAGGCAAGTGGATGGCCTCCTCTGTCACAGAGGAGGACATTACCAACCTTCGGGAGGCCGAATACCTGGCTGAGAGCATCGTGCACAAGCTTCCGGCAGAGGGACAGATTACCCCACCCCAAAGTCTCGGGAGAGAGTAGTATTTCTCCCTCATTTCATCCACGGACTAGGATTTCCACTCCACCCATTTGTCCGCGGCTCATGTATTACTACGGGCTAGATTTTCACGATCTAGACCGGAATTTCGTCCTCAACATCTCGGCGTTCATCTCGTGTGCGAGACCTTCCTCCGCATCAAGCCCCACTTCGGCCTGTGGTTGAAAATCTTTTGCATGAAGCCGAAGATCGTGAGCGGCCAACAGGCGGAGTGCGGAGGTGCCATGGTGGGCAGAATGCCCAACGTTACATGGCTCGATGGCTCCTTCATGGAGATCGTGAAAGGGTGGCAATCAGGGTGGTTCTACATCACCGCGTGCGCGCGACGCCAACTGGGTGGCGGCCTCCAAATTCAGATCCGGAATCCCCATGCGGCTCACTTCTTGGGAAGAGAAGGGCCTGGCCTGGGGCGAACCAACGGAGCTGACCGGACTCGAGACCTGCATCAGAAGTATGAGGGACAAGAAGATCAAGCTTGTCAACATGGTCCAGGTCATGCTCGTTCGCCGGATTCTCCCATGCCAAAGACGGGCATTCGATATGTGGGAGTTCGATCCGGCCGAACACCAGATGCTGCTGGAACTCTTCGACATGACGCACAAAGACATCTGGAAGGTACTAATCAAGGCCAACGAAGCTCCTCCCCCCCTTTCCGAGGACCGTGGACTCAGCGCAAAGCGCCTCGCCAATCCGGTAAGTCCTCTGACTGTCACAAGACGTTCCTTTACCAGTATATTCGTGGGGGGATTTTTAAGTCACCATGCTGACCACACAGGATTGGGTGGAGATGGCAGAGCGGATTGACTGTCCGGCTCCGCTGCCTGAGGATCCAGCATACGCACTCCTGACGGAGATGCTGGTTCCGGCGCCTTACAAAGTGCCTTAGAAAAAGGCCGAAAAGAAGGCCACGGGGACCCGAAAGGGTCTCCGGCGCAAGGCCGCACCAGACGCCTTGCTAGAAGATGATGAGGCGCACTCCTCCCATGAAGGGGAGGACAGAAAGAGGAAGGCCGCCTCAACTGAGGGGGGCGAAGGGTCCAAGAAGGCGGCCGCGGGGACCAGAAAAGGTCTCCGGCGTAGGGCCGTGGTAGACTCATCATTCGAGGATGATGAGGAAGATTCCCCCCCCCCCCAAAGACGGGGGGAAATATGAAGAAATGCCCCCTCCCCGTACTGGGGCGGAGAAGAAAAGGAAAGTCGCCCCGTCGGGGGAGGCTGGGACGCCGAAGAAGGGAAAGGTGTCCCTTCCTGATCACTCCACTACCGTTGCTTATAGCTACGAGGAGTGGCTACCCAGGAGCAAGCCCTGGGTGAGGTCGTAAGTATCCGCATTCTGTAGTACTTTTTCGTGCGACTTTGACATCATGGCTTGTAATAACGCCGAACACGTATATGCAGTCCGGCCGGGTCCAATCTCGGGGTGTCCTCTTCGGAGGAGTCTCTGGGCGAGTCGGAGATGAATTCACTCCCGTGAGCCACCTCCCCCCGACCTGCAGATGACACCAAGGTGTTGTCCCGAAGGATACCAGAGCAGGAGGCGACGGTACCAGAGACGCCCCAAGGCAAAATCCCAGACGCCGGGCGCATGGGGGGTAAGACCCCCATGGATTATGCTGACGGGAGCCACAGCAAGTCTGGCTCCCAGCCGGTTACTGCGCTGGAGCCTCCAAAGGTTCCGGATTCCAGAAGGCAGCCCCTCGTGAAGGAGAGCGAGCCGGCCCTGTCGATGACCTCCGCCCAGCCGGAGACATCGGATAATTTGTTGGAAGTGCTTCGAGGCGCTTCCATCGATGATAAGCACCATACTCTTATGAGTACGGTGATTGAGAAGGTTCGGTTCGCCAAGAGCGGATTGACCGAAGCCTACACCAGCCTACTAACAGGCTTTGAGGTAAGTAATGAAAAAGTGTGAGGAAATATCACCCGATAGATAGTAGCCCCTGATACTCTGGTTGATGTTCGGGAGGAAAAGCCAAATGGAGGGTCAACTAAAAAACCACGGGAAGCTAATAGTACTTGTCTTATGTGAACAAACAGGCATTGCCGCTGACCACCGCTGCGCGTACAGCTGAGGTTGCCGGACTCAAGCGCGACCTGGGGCAGGCCGAAGAAGAGCTCAGCCTCGTGAAGAAGCAGCTCGAGGAGAGCAAAGCTAAGTGAAACCTCGTCCCTCTGTCGTATAGAGGAGAAACAATTGATGATCCTAACTAAAAGGATCATGGTTTTTTATAGGAACCGCGACCGAAGTGGCGGCCCTGAAGAAAGTGTTGTCCACAGCCGAAGCCAAGGCGGCTACGGAGCGCACCGAGCGCGAGAAGCGAGATGCTCGGGTGGGAGGGGTACAGCAAGAGCTCTAGGAGCTCGGCAAGAAGTTTGAGTCCTTGGAGCATGACTTCAAGACGCAAGAGTCTGAGCTTGCGAAGGCCCTCCAGAGCGTGACAGACGCCAAGGCCGTAGCCCAGAAGGTCCTCCAGGAGATCCATGTGGCCAAGAAGATAGCGAAGGGTAAGGCATTCTTTGTGCAAAGCAAGCATGTGGAGGAGTCATTTCTTTTGATTACACGAATTCGGAGCTCTCCAGGGGCATTCGCAGATCTGCCACGCATCATATCGGATGTCGCGGAGTTCTATCATGCCGAAGAGAGGAGCTCAACGAAGAAGTTGTTCTGGTCCCAATACATTGGAATCGAACACCCGATGCCTCTTAGTGACCAACTGAAGCAATTGGTCGAACTCCACAATGCGGCCGAACTGGCCTTGAAGGGCCTCATAGTCCGGATGTGGCCTGGCGAGCCCCTGCCCGGCAGCTATTTTGGCCTGATAAAGCGGATGGTGCATGCATGTCCACAGCTAAAAGTAATCAAGCAGTCCATCTATATTGAGGGTGCCCGACGGGCCTTTGCCCACGCGAAGATGCATTGGGCCAAACTGGATGCTGAGAAGCTCGTGAAGGATGGACCCCCGGAGGGTAAGGAGCATCGCTACCCCGAAAAATATTATGATGGCATTATGAAAGGCGTCGTCTTGTGGCAAATGAATGTGCCAAGAACATAATCTTTGAGTGAATGTACTCATGTCGTCTTTGTAATATGAGAACGAGTTTGTTTGTGCTATATAACGCTGTGTTTGATTTAAAATATTACCTTTTCTGCGGCCGTTTATCAAAATCTGAAAGTAGGCCAGTCGTCGGCTTCTGCCCCCTTGTAACAAGTATTGGGGTGTTCGTGGAAAACCCAAACACTCTTTATCCAAATTGTTGGTCCTTTAAGGAGGTGTTTAGCGCAGCGAACAAGGCAATCGGACTATTCGGCTTTATAACTCTCACTTGGCCATAGAAGTCTATAATTTTAAATTTCGGCGAAGCCCTTAGTATCCGGAAGGCTGAACTAGGGCACTATACACGCCTAAATCGGGCAAGGACGATTCCTCGCCTTAAGCGGAAAAAATCTTTAAGGATTTAGTACCTCGTGAATAGCGACCAGCTCTCGCCGCATCATGACGGTCAGTTTTCGGCTTTCTCTACTAAGGTGCTCGTCCGGAAGAACCGGGACACAATCGCAGTAGTTCTCTCTGCGCTACCTTAGCCGATGTAACGAAACGTAAGGAAGCAAAACAAGGGAGCCGGGCTAACCCAACTATTGACCCAAGACATGATTCGGAGCTGATGCATATAATGCTATAAGTTCGGGGTGCCGCACTGTCGAAAGTGTTCGGACTTTTATTGCCATATTATGGGGCTCAATAGAAAGCCCCTGGCGCGCGGATCGTACCAAAGGGTTCGGATCCAACATTGAATAAATATTCAAGGGAAAATATGAAGATAGTAATAAGAAGTTGACGCTGTATACTATTTACCATTGTTATTTGGATAGTGCGGCAAGGCGTATGTTTACAATTGATGCATTAAGAAGAGACAAATAGGACTATTTTACATGTCCTATCCAAGGGCAGGCTGCATGCAGGTATGTAAAAACAGGTATAACGATCATTGAAAGAGACCACCTGGGTATTCCCTTGTGTGCAAAGCCTCTTGCCTCCTTGGTGTTCCCCTCAGTGATGAGTCCGATAGTCCGGTTCTCTGAAGGGGCTTCCCGAAAGTGGGGTCCTCAAAAGAAAGGAAGTTTGAAGGATGTGCGGGCCTTGTGGGGGCTGAACCGCACTGTGAGGTGCATCATCGACTTGCCTCCGCATATGCCCATGGTATTTTGAGTGCGTAGTTGTGTACGTGTGGCACAAATGCCTCCTTAGTGGGGCTATTGCGGAGGCCGGATTGCTAATCGAGCTCTTGGCGCGCCTGACCATCCTACTGCGGGGTGCTCCGGACTCGCTTGACGGTGCTCGGGGCTGTTGTTGCCGAATAGGCTGTCTGTCGAAAAATGTTGCTTTGTACTTCGGCCACAAGGGCCACAGTGTGCTCTTCCATACGGAGGGAGCGGTCTGTGTTTCCGTTGACTATTATAACCCCACGGGGTCCTGGCATCTTGATCTTAAGGTATGCATAGTGAGGCACCGCGTTGAATCGGGTGAATGCAGTTCGTCCCAGTAGTGCATGATAGCCACTACAAAAGGGGACGATGTCGACGATTAACTCCTCGCTTCGGAAATTATCCGGAGATCCGAAGACCACTTCCAGTGTTATTGAGCCCGTACAGCGGGCCTCTACCCCTGGAATTACACCTTTAAAGGTGGTTTTGGTTGGTTTGATCCGTGAGGGATCTATGCCCATTTTGCGCAATGTGTCCTAATAAAGCAGGTTCAGGCTACTACCACCGTCCATGAGGACTCGCGTGAGATGGAATCTGTCGATGATTGGGTCAAGGACCAATGCGGCTGAGCCGCCATGACGGATGCTGGTGGGATGGTCCCTACGATCGAAGGTGGTCAGGCAGGATGACCACGGGTTGAACTTTGGGGCGACAGGCTCCATCGCATAGACGTCCCTAAGTGCATGCTTTCGGTCTAGTTTGGGGATGTGAGTGGCGTAGATCATGTTTACCGTTTTCACCTGGGGGGGGTTCTTCTGTTCCCCAGTGTTCGGATGCCGGGACTCCTCGTCATCATTACTGTGCAGCCCCTTATCCTTGTTCTCAGCATTTATATTGCCGGCCTGTTTGAACAACCAGCAATCTCTGTTAGTGTGATTGGCTGGTTTATCAGGGGTGCCGTGAATCTGGCACGAGCGGTCGAGTATGCGGTCCAGACTGGACGATCCCGGATTGTTTCTTTTAAACGGCTTCTTCCGTTGACCGGATTTGGAGTTGCTGAATCCGGCATTGACTGTCGTATCTTCGTCATTGTCGCCATTGTTCCTACGCTCATGTCTATTGCGCCGTGGCTTTCCGTTACTGTCGCGGATATCTGAAGTGCCAGAGTTTCCTGGCGCGGTGTTACTGCGAGCCAGCCAGCTGTCTTTGCCCGCGCAGAAGTGCATCATTAGTGTCGTGAGGGCCGCCATGGACTTCGGTTTTTCTTGGCCGAGGTGTCGGGCAAGCCACTCGTTGCGGATATTATGCTTAAAGGCCGCCAGGGCCTCGGCGTCCGGACAGTCGATAATTTGGTTCTTTTTAGTTAGGAACCGAGTCCAGAATTTCCTGGTTGACTCTCCGGGTTGTTGGGTAATGTGACTTAAGTCATCAGCATCCGGTGGTCGCACGTAGGTGCCCTGGAAGTTATCCAGGAATGCGTCCTCAAGATTTTCCCAACTGCCAATGGAGTTTGCTGGCACGCTATTCAGCCAATGTCTGGCTGGCCCTTTAAGCTTGAGTGGTAGATACTTGATGGCATGTAGGTCATCACCGCGAGCCATGTGAATGTGGAGAAGGAAATCTTTGATCCACACCGCGGGGTCTGTTGTGCCATCATATGACTCGATGTTGAGAGGATTAAACCCTTCTGGGAATTCATGTTCCATTACTTCATCAGTGAAGCAGAGGGGGTGTGCGGCGCCTCTGTGCCGGGCTATGTCACGATGCAGTCCTGCTAGGTCTGGTCGGTTATGTTCGGCCCGGCCAGATTTATTATTAGTGTATCAGGCATGACGATCATCGTCGTGTGTTGTGGCGCGCCCTCATGATCCGTAGATCAATCTTGGTTGTCCTGCGTTGTTTTCCAATGTGTCTCGCAGGTCCTGCGTGTTGCCCCGGGCTGTGGTGAACCGGCGTTGGGGTGCGGGCTGGTACGTCGTTTTATCCCGGCCACGAGGTGGCCGGTCAGCCTCATCTTGTGCTAGAAATTCAGGCTCTTCGGCCTCTTCTTCTAGCGACTTGAGCTTTTGGTATCCCCTGATGGGGGGCTCGAGTCCGTATTCCTCGGCCGCTAGGACCTCGGTCCATCTATCCGCGAGTAGATCTTGATCAGCTTGGAGCTGCTGCTGTTTCTTTTTCAGGCTTCTTGAAGTGGCTATAAGCCGGTGTTTGAAGCACTCCTGCTCTATGGGATCCTCCGGTATGCCGAATTCGTCGTCGCCGAGGCTCACCTCGTCTTCGGAGGGAGGCATGTAGTTATCGTCCTCCAAGTATCCGTCCGTCACCTGTTCATCTGGGCTGACCTGCCCATGCTCCTATTCGGCTTGCTCGAAGGTGGGCTGATCAAGATTGTATTCCTCTTCGGCGCCATCTGGATTTTCTTCTCCAGTGTCGGTGTTGCTGTGGCGGGGCTTGGAGCGGCGCCAATGACGCCCATGCTTTGATTTATTCCCTGATGGGTTATCTCCTATTGGCTCATCGCCATTGTTTTCTTTGGGAGTA
>NC_041381.1:564451700-564459421 GCF_002162155.2 Triticum dicoccoides | reverse complement strand
TGAACAGGTGGCAGTCCAGTGCCCTGTGCGCGGTGGTTCTTGTTCTTCTCCCGCATCGTCGTCTATACCTTCGATGTCTTCGGAGTCGAAGTTAAGCACGTCGGTCAAGTCATCGCCCATGGCTATGAAGTGGGTGGTGGGTGGGTGACGAATTTCTTCATCGCCTGCTTCCCACTCGAGCCGAACATAGTTCGGCCAAGGATCTCCTAACAGAGAGAGAGACTTTAATGAATTAAGCACATCGCCAAAGGGGGTGTGCTGGAAGATATCCGCGGCAGTGAATCCCATGACTGGAGCCCAATCAGATTCGATGAGCATGGATGCGTGTGGTCCGGGACCTACGACCGAAAACAAGTCCGGGGGTCCGAAGACATAGATTTCCTTAGAAGCGGATGATGGGGTCATGTACCTAGGGTAGGGTCACGGACCTGATCTAAGTACCTTGCCCAAGGACACCCTTAGAAGAGGTCACCTTCCAGTCGACCAACGAGGGACTCACTCGACTGACTTGAAGGACTCGACCACGAAGACTCACTCGACCACCAGAAGGTCAAGAGGCACTCTGCACTGCAACGGCCTGTAATTAAGTAGACTTTATGATAGTAAAGACACTTTATGTGGGGCGTTACCAGTAACGCCCCAGACTTAACTCACCTTAAACCCTCTCCTACGTGGGCTGGCTGGGGTCCTGGCGCACTCTATATAAGCCACCCCCCTCCACAGGTAGAGGGGTTCGGCACCCTGTAACTCATATACATATAATCCACTCGACCGCCTCTGGGCTCCGAGACGTAGGGCTTTTACTTCTTCCGAGAAGGGCCTGAACTCGTACATCTCCTGTGTTTACAACCTCTCCATAGCTAGGACCTTGCCTCTCCATACCTACCCCCCACTCTACTGTCAGGCTTAGAACCACGACAGTTGGCGCCCACCGTGGGGCCAGTGTTTTAGCGATTTTGTGGAGAAGTTGCGATTCTTCCGAGTACTTTCATCATGGTGGCTGCTGGAGTTTTGGTCGGGGGTCGAGAGATCCGTCTCGGCGCTCTCACCTTCATCGCCGACGACTCCGCCTGGCTCCAGGAGGCTCCACTCGACGTTGATGCGCTCCCCGTCCGCGGTGTGACGCATTTTCGCGCATGTGTCCGCGGCGTCCTGCTGCGGCAACCGTCGACCCCGTATCGGTCGACTCCCCCATCGGCCACCCTCCCAGTCTTCCGCCAGCGCAAGCGCTCGGGCCGGTCGAGGCTTCAGTGGTGGGTGAGGCACGCGGTGGCTCGCCAGTCGGCCACCACCCAAGTTGCGGCAATCGAGCCCGACGAATCTCTCTACGGCTTGTTCGATCTGTCGACTGGCTCCGTAGAGACCGCATCCGAGTGCGATAGCAGTGATCCAGCGGCGGAAATCCTGATGGTCGACGGGCCGCGCAGTCCCCCTGGCTTCGCTCGTGATGGTGGAGCAGTCGACGGAGGCGACCCCGCACGAGACCATGAAGAGTACCAGCCCGAGCCACTCGACTCTCTGCAAAGAGAGGAACTTCGCCGCAGGAACGTGGATGCCCTGCGTACTCCCATCGCAGGAGAAACCCCCGAGGCTCGTGCCTTCGAGGAGGCACGTTTGGCCAATTTGGCCGAACGCACTCGACTGGAGAATCTTCAGCGAGCACTTGACGAGCGCGCGCGGCAACGAGTTCCCGACAACAGTCGACGTCAACTCTTCCCACCGACTCAGGTATATCGAACCCCAATCCAGAATTTAGCAGCTGCGACCCGTATAGCAGAGTCTATCCAGCCTTCTCAGTCGGAAGCTGGCAGAGGCTTGATGCAGATCAGGGATCTGCTCTGGGCAGCAGGAGATCAGAATTCGGCTGTGTCGCAGTCGCGCAACAGAATTCACAGTCGATCCGTCGCTGCGAATACGGTTCAGTCGGCTCACAGCCCCAGATCGCCTCCGCGGCATGAAGGGCGCGAGAATCGGCGAGACCAATATGGTGACCGACTCGACCGAGATGATAGGCGTCGAGTGCCCAATTCCCCTCCGAGGGGTGGGTCTTACACTCCTCGGCAGCAAGATGACAGGCGTCAGCTCAGTGCGGGGCGAAGAGTTCCAGTCGACCCCAGAGAACCAGGCTTCGACGCGCGATCCATTATCGTGCAAGGTTTGGTCGACCGGAACAGAGCCCATCGAGGTGGACTCGACAGAGATGCGCCCATAAGCAGTCGAGTGCATGTTTCTGGTCCTGAATGTTTCAGCAGGGCTATCAGAGCCGCTGTTATCCCTCCCAATTTCAGGTTGGCAACAGGAGTCAGCAAGTTCACTGGTGAGTCTAAGCCTGAAACTTGGCTCGAGGACTACCGAGTGGCAGTTCAGATTAGTGGTGGAAACGACGAGGTGGCCATGAAGCATTTGCCTCTCATGCTGGAAGGTTCTGCCAGGGCATGGTTGACTCAATTACCTCCTAGCAGCATTTACACTTGGCAAGATCTGTCCCGAGTGTTCATCAGAACGTTTGAAGGAACTTGCAAGCGACCAGCTGGACTGACAGAGTTGCAAGTCTGCGTGCAGAAGACCAATGAGACTCTCAGAGAGTACATTCAGAGATGGATCACTTTGCACCACACTGTGGAGAATGTGTCTGATCATCAGGCAGTCTGCGCCTTTAAAGATGGCGTCAAGAACAGAGAATTGAGTTTGAAGTTTGGTCGAACCGGTGACATGACCTTGAGTCGGATGATGGATATTGCTTCCAAGTACGCCAACGGCGAAGAAGAAGACCGACTCCGAAGCGGCAAGCACAAGCCGAGTCAGTCGGAAAAAGGAAACACCAGTCGGAAACAGAAGCGGAAGGCTGAACCGGCAGCTCCTAGAGAGGCTCTGGCCTTGACTCAAGGAAAGTTTAAAGGGAAACCAAAAGGATCCTGGAACCCTAAGAAGGTGAAGGATAAAGAAGGGAACGACGTAATGGATATGCCATGTCACATCCACACGAAGAAAGACGAAGAGGGGAATATCATCTACCCGAAGCACACCACTCGCCAATGTCGACTCCTGATCCAGCAGTTTCAGGGAAAACAGTCTAAGGACAAGGAGAAGGAGTCGGACAAGGCCGAAGACAAGGAGGAAAGTGAGGAAGGATATCCGCATATCAACTCCACTCTGATGATCTTTGCAGATGTGGAAAGCAAGAGCCGATTGAAAGTCATTAACCAAGAAGTGAACATGGTTGCCCCAGCAAAAGCAAATTATCTGAAATGGTCCCAAATACCCATCACATTCGACCAATCTGATCACCCGACTCATATTGCCACCCTTGGGAGGCAAGCTTTGGTGGTCGATCCAGTCGTCGAAGGCACTCGACTGACAAAACTGCTGATGGACGGTGGAAGCGGACTGAATTTGTTGTATGCAGACACACTGAAAGGAATGGGCATTCTGATGTCCCGACTGAGCACCAGTAACATGAGCTTTCATGGAGTTATACCAGGGAAGAAAGCCGAGTCACTCGGCCAAATAGCTCTGGACGTGGTGTTTGGTGATTTGAAACATTTTCGCAAAGAAAAGTTGACGTTTGAGGTCGTGGATTTTCAGAGTGCATATCATGCCATTTTGGGGAGACCAGCTTACGCACGGTTCATGGCTCGACCATGTTACGTGTACCTCAAATTGAAGATGCCCGGCCCCAAAGGGGTGATCACTGTCACCGGTGATCGGAAAAAGGCAGAAGAGTGCTTTCAGAAGGGCTCAAAGATTGCCGATTCCCAGGTGACAGCGGTCGAGTTCGAGGAATACAAGCAAAACGCAGATCCGAGTGACTTGCTGCGATCCAAGAAACCCACCACAGAGTCTTCATTTCAGTCGTTCGGTGAGACGAAGCCTGTTCACATTCACCCGACCGACCCCGATGCAGCTCCGACCCACATCTCCACAACACTCGACCCAAAACAGGAAGAAGCGCTCATCCAGTTCCTCCGTGAGAACTGGGACATTTTTGCATGGAAGCCCGCTGACATGCCAGGTGTTCCCAGGGGACTGGCTGAGCATCGCCTAAGAGTCGAATCATCTGCAAAACCAGTCAAAGAGCATCTTCGGCGGTCCGCCGTCCAGAAGAGAAAAGCCATTGGTGAGGAAGTGGCTCAACTGTTGGCGGCAGGACTTATCCGAGAGATATACCACTCCGAGTGGCTCGCTAATGTCGTCATGGTTCCTAAGAAGGACAAATCACTCCGAATGTGCATTGATTTCAAGCACATCAACCGGGCCTGCCCGAAAGATCATTTTCCTCTCCCTCGCATAGATCAAATTGTTGACTCGACCGCGGGATGCGAGAGATTATCTTTCCTAGATGCCTATTCCGGGTACCACCAGATCCGTCTGTACGGACCCGACGAGGTAAAAACAGCTTTCATCACTCCATTCAGGTGCTTCTGCTATATCACCATGCCGTTCGGCCTCAACAATGCTGGAGCCACATTTATGCGGATGATTCAGAAGTGTCTACTCACTCAGATCAGTCGGAATGTGGAAGCGTATATGGATGATATCGTCGTCAAGTCACGAAAAGGTTCCGACCTGCTCGCTGACCTCGCCGAAACATTTGCCAACCTCAGAAGGTATCATATCAAGCTCAATCCATGAAAGTGCACATTCGGAGTTCCTGGTGGCAAGTTACTCAGTTTTCTCGTTTCCGAACGAGGAATCGACGCTAATCCAGAGAAGATTGGCACTATTCTCCGAATGAAACGCCCTGTGCGAGTGCACGATGTCCAGAAGCTTACTGGATGCTTGGCCGCATTAAGTCGATTCATCTCACGATTCGGTGAAAAGGCATTGCCTCTTTACCGACTGATGAAGAAGGCAGACAAGTTCGAGTGGACTCCAGAAGCTGATGCAGCGTTTGCCGAGCTAAAAGCTCTGCTCTCCACCCAGCCGGTGCTTGCTGCTCCAATCAGCAAAGAGCCTCTGTTGCTCTATATCGCAGCCACAGGACAAGTCGTCAGTACTGTGCTAACGGTCGAGCGGGAAGAAGAAGGAAAAGCTCTCAAAGTTCAGCGCCCAGTGTATTATTTGTCTGAAGTCTTGACTCCATCCAAGCAGAGATATCCTCATTATCAGAAGCTTGTGTATGGAATATACATGACCACAAAGAAGGTTGCTCATTATTTCTCTGATCATTCCATCACAGTCGTCAGCGACGCTCCACTATCAGAGATTTTGCACAACAGAGATGCAACTGGTCGAGTGGCAAAATGGGCGATTGAACTTCTTCCCCTTGATATCAAGTTTGAGGCAAAGAAAGCCATTAAGTCCCAGGCAATAGCAGATTTCCTCGCCGAGTGGATTGAACAGCAGCAGCCGACTGAAGTTCACTCGGAGCATTGGACCATGTTCTTTGATGGCTCTAAGATGTTGAATGGTTCCGGTGCTGGGGTTGTCCTGGTTTCCCCCAGAGGAGATAAGCTCAGATATGTGCTCCAGATTCACTTTGATTCCTCTAACAATGAGGCAGAATATGAGGCCCTCTTATATGGGTTGCGCATGGCCATTTCACTCAGCGTCCGTCGCCTGATGGTCTATGGCGACTCGGATTTAGTGGTCAACCAAGTGATGAAGGAGTGGGACGTGAGAAGCCCAGCCATGACTGGATACTGCAGTGCAGTGAGGAAGCAGGAAAAGAAGTTCGAGGGGTTGGAGCTCCATCATATACCCCGACTGAAAAATCAAGCAGCTGATGATCTAGCAAAGATAGGTTCCAAGAGAGAAGCCATTCCGAGTGGTGTGTTCTTGGAGCATATACGCACTCCGTCAGTCAAAGAAGATCCTTTCACCGAAGAAGCTCCACAGCCCAAGAGTGCCACAAATCCGACTAAGGTTGAAGTCCCAGCGGTGGTCGACTTGATCATGGAGGTCTTGGTGGTCATTCCCGACTGGACAGTTCCATATATCGCGTATATCCTGAGAAAAGAGCTTCCGGAGGATGAGGAAGAGGCTCGACAGATCGTCCGTCGATCTAAGGCCTTTACCGTAATCAAAGGACAATTATACAGAGAAAGCGCGACTGGAGTTGGTCAGAAGTGCATAACGCCAGAAGAAGGTCGACTCATCCTCAATGATATCCACTCGGGGACCTGTGGTCATCATGCGTCCTCTCGGACCATTGTGGCCAAAGCATACCGAGCCGGATTTTACTGGCCAAAGGCGAATGAGATGGCAAAGGAGATAGTGGATAAGTGCGAGGGATGTCAGTTCTACTCGAATATGTCGCACAAGCCTGCATCGGCTCTGAAGACCATCCCACTCGTCTGTCCTTTCGCGGTATGGGGGTTGGACATGGTCGGTCCTTTGAGAATAGGGCGAAGCGGCTTCACGCATGTACTGGTGGCAGTCGACAAGTTCACCAAGTGGATCGAGGCTAAACCAATCAAGAACCTTGACACCGGCACTGCTGTTAACTTCATCAGGGAACTAATATTCAGATATGGAGTCCCGCACAGCATCATTACGGATAATGGGTCGAACTTTGACTCGGAGGAATTCAGAGATTTCTGTAACTCTCAAGGCACACGGGTCGACTACGCTTCAGTCGCCCATCCGCAGTCGAATGGACAAGCGGAGCGAACCAATGGCCTGATTCTCAAGGGATTGAAACCCCGACTGATGCGTGATCTCAAGCATGCAGCTAGAGCTTGGGTCGACGAACTTCCCTCAGTGCTTTGGGGACTGCGGACCACACCAAATCGGTCGACCGGAAGAACTCCATTCTTCTTGGTCTACGGAGCTAAAGCAGTCTTGCCGAGTGATCTTCTCCACAATGCTCCTCGAGTTGAAATCTACAACGAAGCAGAAGCTGAACAAGCGCGGCAGGACGCAGTTGACCTTTTAGAGGAAGAAAGGGAGATGGCTCTGATCCGGTCGACCATCTACCAACAGGATTTGCGTCGTTTCCACGCCAGAAATGTGAGAGGTCGAGCCTTCCAGGAAGGAGATTTGGTTCTCCGAGTGGATCAGCACAAACCACACAAGCTTGCTCCTTCTTGGGAAGGTCCCTTCATCGTCACCAAGGTTCTCCACAACGGGGCATACCGTCTTTACAACGTCGAGCATAATATCGATGAGCCCCGAGCTTGGAACGCAGAACTACTCCGCCCATTTTACACTTAAGGTTTATCACTCGGATGAGTTGCAATAAAGTACTTCTGTAGTTCATGGACCTCAAAATAATAGTGTCATAGTTCCTCCATAATTTTTGTCACTTTTTATTTTTGTCTAATAAAATTCCCCCTCAGTGGGTGACATAGCCGCGAATCCGTTTCGCCTAAGTTTGTAAAAATCCTACCGAGTGGTGAGCCAGACTCCCACTCGGAGGCTTAGCTGCGAATCCGTTTCGCCTAAGTTATCGAAATCCTACCGAGTGGTAAGCCAGACTTCCACTCGGGGGCTTAGCTGCAGCTCTGTGCTCGCCTAAGTTTGTAAAAAATCCTACCGAGTGAAGAGCAAACCTCTCACTCGGGGGCTTAGCTGCAGTCCAAGCACTCGCCTAAGTTATAAAAATCCTACCGAGTGAAGAGCAAACCTCTCACTCGGGGGCTTAGCTGCAGCCCTGTGCTCGCCTAAGTTTGTAAAAAATCCTACCGAGTGAAGAGCAAACCTCTCACTCGGGGGCTTAGCTGCAGTCCAAGCACTCGCCTAAGTTATAAAAATCCTACCGAGTGAAGAGCAAACCTCTC
>NC_041381.1:564409373-564451363 GCF_002162155.2 Triticum dicoccoides | reverse complement strand
CTCGGAGGCTTAGCTGCAGCCCAGTGCTAGCCTAAGTTATCAAAATCCTACCGAGTGAAGAGCAAACCTCTCACTCGGAGGCTTAGCTGCAGTCCAAGTGCTCGCCTAAGATATAAAAATCCTACCGAGTGGTAAGCCGGACTTCCACTCGGAGGCTTAGCTGCAGTCCAAGTACTCGCCTAAGTTATCAAAATCCTACCGAGTGAAGAGCAAACCTCTCACTCGGAGGCTTAGCTGCAGTCCAAGTACTCGCCTAAGTTATAAAAATCCTACCGAGTGGTAAGCCGGACTTCCACTCGGAGGCTTAGCCGCAGCCCAGTGCTCGCCTAAGTGGACTAAGGAATAAGTCGATTGCAGTAAAGGCGCCCTGCTTTGAACCTGCAAAAGACATTTCGAGCCAAAAGCAATCATATTCAAGCACCAAATTCAAGTTCGAATCGATATCTAAAGGAACCGAAAGTGCTCAGGCGTTAAGCCCGTTAAGGTTTATCGGTTACAATTCCACTCGGCATACCGAGGCAAATTTAAAGCTTCGAGCTTAGAAGAAGTTTTTTACCCCTCCTGTGGAGGGCTGGAAGGTGCAACAAACTCATCAAGATCAATTCCGTCTGCGATCCGAGTGGCAGCCGCAAGGAAAGTTTCCATAAAGGACCTGAAGTCGTGTTTCTTGGTGTTGGCCACCCGGAGGGCCGCCAGCTTCTCTTCTCGCGCATCTTTGCAGTGGACTCGGGCCAGACACAGAGCAACATCTGCACCGCACCGAGCCGAGGACTTCTTCCATTCCTGCACTCAACCAGGGATCGTGTTCAAGCGAGCCATCAGCGACTCAAGGTCATTCTGAAGTGTCTCCCCGGGCCAGAGCGTCGAGTCGATGCGAGATGTGGCGACCTTCAGCCTTGCGAGATAGTCCACGACAGCTGCAACACGGGACTCCAGTCGGAAAACATCCATGGCAACTTCGTCGTTCACCGAAGAATTGACGGGGTCGAGGTTTGGCTCCAGCCGGCTAGTTTCTTCTTCAAAGTTTTGGCAAAATTCTGCAAGGACGATCACTGAGTCAAGGGAATGGTCGAATGGAAAAACCACGATTGGAAATGATTGCCGAGCATAGAGGTTTACCTTCAAGCATAAGAAACAGCTTCTTGGCAAGACCACTCAGGAAGGCCTCCAGATCATTTTTCTTCCCAGTCAACTTACTGACTTGGTCGGTCAGGACAGCTTTATCAGTTTTCAGTCGACTGACCTCCTTGTTGGCGATCCCAAGAGCAGCTTTCAGATTGGTATTGTCTTGTTCAAGCTTGGTGACTGAAGCTAACTTCTCGTCAGCAAGCTTGATCTTCTCAGCTAGTTCAAGGTCTTTCTTCTGTTGGGCGTCCCTTACCTTACCTGCAAGTTACAGCAAGATCAGATTTTGAAACAAACAAGGGGAAAAGCAGTCGTCGGGGTCTCACCAAACATACCTTCGGTCTCCTCCTTTGCCTTCGTCAGCTTCTCCTGAACCAGCTTCAAGTTCAGCTCGAGTTGAGTGTGCTTGTTTTCCAGCTCAGAGTAGCGAGCCACAAGATCACAGGAGTTCTGCGAAGAACCAATCGACTAAATGTCAAATATAATTCACTTCCGAGTGAAAAAGGAAAAATCACACGTTTCTAAGACTACAGCCGAATACAAGCATTCGACCGTAGTCTCGGGGACTACACCCAGTGGGTGCACTCAGCGTGCCCCCACTAATCCTATCGAAGATAGAGTCGACCAGTCGACCTCAAAAAAAAAGAGAGAGAGATGTATTCTTTAAGACTGTAATCGACTGCAAGCAGTCAACCCCAGTCTCGGGGACTACACCCAGTGGGTGCACTCAGCGTGCCCCCACCGGTTTGCGAAATCCATTCGACATAGTCGAATGACGCAAAGACTTAAATTATAAAACCTAAAGCCGACTGCCAGCAGTCGACCTTAGCCTTGGGGACTACACCCAGTGGGTGCACTCAGCGTGCCCCCACTAATCCTATTGAAGACAGAGTCGACCAGTCGACCAGTTTGCAAAATCCAGTCGACATAGTCGAATGACGCAAAGACTGAAATTATAAAGCCTAAGGCCGACTGCCAGCAGTCGACCTTAGCCTTGGGGACTACACCCAGCGGGTGCACTCAGCGTGCCCCCGCTAACACGGAGTCTAAGTCGACACACCCACTGGGTGACTACTATAAATTCTGGAAAGAAAAGTTTTTGATAGCATATCCTAACAGAACAGGCGGTGGTCGACTGACCTGAACATTGCTTTGAAGGGCGGAACTGGCGTCGTAAGCTGCCTGGCTCGCGTCCCGGATGGTCCTTAACTGCTCCATCATGATCCCTGCCTGGCGTATCGCCTCCTTCGCGGCGCCAGCTTGGTCCTCTGGGACGCAGTGCGTCGTGAAGAGGGAGGGCTGCTGAGCACTCGTCAGTGGATCTGCGAAGGACACAGTGTGTCGACTGGTATTCTCTTCCTCCGCAATCAGAGTCTCAGGCGCCGTCACATCCTGGGGCACCCTGCTGGCAGACGCTTTCCTACTCTTTCTGCGCTTCAGCGGTTCCTCATCCTCATCATCATCAGGGAGAGTGATAACAACATTGGGTGGAGCTACAGAGAAGAATCAGGATTAGAGATCATGAGTCAGTCAACTAAAAACGGCGTTAAGAATATAGTACCTGGTTTTGAAGTTGCTGCGTCCTCCATCTCATGGTCATCAGCCCGGGCTGAGGTCTCAGAAGTAGCAGCACTGCAACTCCAAAGAATCAGTCGACTAACTTCAGCGTCAACCAGAGACAAAGTTCACACAAAATAAGAAGACTTAAGCAGCATGATTACCCTGATATGGTGGGGATGGACACCTTCATCTTCGGCAGGAGCTTGGTCGGCTTTGACGGAGCCGCCCTGGGCTGCTTCGGCGCCTTTTCAGTCGGCGCCGGAGAGGTGGTCCGAGGGCGCTTGGTCGACTGGGCAGCGATCGCAACTCCCTTGCCACGTTCAGTCGAAGGGTCGTGGACAAGCTTCGACCGCCTTTCTGAGCACGGTGGTACGACCTCCTCCTCCTCTTCTTCCTCGTCTTCAGCGTCATCTTCATCACCGTCGTCGTCATCATCGTCATCATCATCCTCAGCAACGTCCGAGTCCCATTCCTCCTCCTCCTGGCTCTCGCCCCCACTCGCCTCACCCTCCTTAGTCGGGGCTTGTGCTCCATTGGGCATCGAGTACAGCTCGGTGAGGGCCTGGTAGACATCAAGACAAGGATCAATCGACCAATTGGCAGAATAAACAGAAATGAATATGACAAGAACACAGTGGAGAGCAGAGCAGGCATACCTTGTTTGGATCACTGTTGTGGACGAGTGGAGGAATCCTTCTGGCTCCGCGTGGGTTATCCTTGTTTCCGGTAACGGCGGCCATCCATCTTTCCAGAGTGACATCGTCGACTGCTTCTGGATGGACTCGAGTCTCGTCTTCAGTCCCACAGTACAACCACATGCAGTGGCTCCGGAACTGAAGGGGCTGGATACGACGCCTAAGGAAAACCTCCAGGAGATCCATGCCCGTCACTCCCTCCCGAACCAACTGCACCACGCGCTCCATCAACATCTTCACGTCGGCTTTCTCCTCCAGAATCAACTTCAGAGAGGAGGGCTTGTTCACTCGGTCCATGGTAAACTGAGGGAGTCCACTCGACTGCCCCGGCGTCGACTGATCCTGGCAGTAGAACCAGGTCGACTGCCAGCCTCTGACTGACTCGGGAAAAGTCATGGCTGGGAAGGTGCTCTTATTCCTCACCTGGATCCCCAGGCCCCCACACATTTGGACGACTCGGGTTCTTTTGTCGCCTGGGCTCGCCTTCTTCACGGTCTGAGAGCGACACGTGAATATATGCTTGAACAAGCCCCAGTGCGGTCGACAGCCTAGAAAACCCTCACACATGGACATGAACGCGGCAAGATAGGCGATAGAATTTGGGGTAAAGTGGTGGAGCTGCGCTCCAAAGAAGTTCAAGAAACCACGGAAGAAAATACTCGGCGGCAAAGAAAATCCACGATCAACATGGGTGGCCAAGAGCACGCACTCACCCTCTTCTGGCTGGGGCTGCCACTCCTTCCCCGGAAGCCTCGCAGCTCCATGGGGGATCAAGCCCTCGTTGGCCATGTCGAGGAGATCTTTCTCTGTGATGGTCGACTGGATCCAATCTCCTTGGACCCAGCCCTTCGGCAGGCGGGATCTGGATGAAGACCCGCCGCGGCTGGTGGATCTCCCCTTCGCCTTCTCCGTCGCCGACGCCTTCTTCGCGCGTTCCAGCGCCGCCGTCTTCTCCTTGGCCATGGTTGCCGGTGAGACGCGCGAGGGGAAGTTGTGCGGAGGCGAGAGCGAGCGCGCTGGACGGAGACGAAGGGAGCAGGGAGAGAGAATGCTGAGGCACTGTACAAAAAACCCCCGCCGGGCGTATTTATAAGGTCCCTTCCGAGTGGATGACAGGTGGCCCCGGTCGATCTAATCATATCCAGGAACAGTTATGCAGGCGGGATACGTGGCGAAGAAAGCGGCGCGGGGATCGAGGCGTCTATGTCCCATCCCATCCGAACGCCACGGTCCGCTCCGCTTCGCGCACTTCCCCAAATTTCGCATCCCGCGGAATCCGCGAACGGCAGATCGGTCTATCAGACGCGGGATTTCCTGCGATCCGTCGCTCGGAAATCGTCGAAGCCCGAAAGATCACTCGACGAAAGAAGAGAATGGATCGAGTCGACTGAAGACAAGTTGGTCACTATCAACGAAGAGATTCTTTGGTCCAGAACAACGCACGACCAGTGTGCAAAAGTTAATCGGAAGTAACATCAACTCCTTCCTCACTCGAAGCCTCAATCCATTCGGGGGCTAATGATGGGGTCATGTACCTAGGGTAGGGTCATGGACCTGATCTAAGTACCTTGCCCAAGGACACCCTTAGAAGAGGTCACCTTCCAGTCGACCAACGAGGGACTCACTCGACTGACTTGAAGGACTCGACCACGAAGACTCACTCGACCACCAGAAGGTCAAGAGGCACTCTGCACTGCAACGTCCTGTAATTAAGTAGACTTTATGATAGTAAAGACACTTTATGTGGGGCGTTACCAGTAATGCCCCAGACTTAACTCACCTTAAACCCTCTCCTATGTGGGCTGGCTGGGGTCCTGGCGCACTCTATATAAGCCACCCCCCTCCACAGGTAGAGGGGTTCGGCACCCTGTAACTCATATACATATAATCCACTCGACCGCCTCTGGGCTCCGAGACGTAGGGCTTTTACTTCTTCCGAGAAGGGCCTGAACTCGTACATCTCCTGTGTTTACAACCTCTTCATAGCTAGGACCTTGCCTCTCCATGCCTACCCCCCACTCTACTGTCAGGCTTAGAACCACGACAGCGGAGTCTGTGTTTGGCTCCAACGCCAATAGGTGTGCGACCTCTGTGGCGGGGTCCATCCACCCGTCCTCGGATGGCACGATCTGCTCTGGATCAAAGTCCGGAGCCATGGCAGGCGCGATATCCTGAATACTGTCCGACGGCAGATCTAAGTCATGCGCGTTGCGATCGTTCGGCGCTCCTGACGTGGGCTCGAATCCGTTGAAGATCAAGTCTCCGTGGATGTTAGCAATATAGTTTAGGTTCCCAAACCTGACCTGACGGCCAGGGGCGTAGCTGTCGATCTGCTCTAGATGGCCAAGCGAGTTGGCCCGCAGTGCGAAGCCGCCGAACACAAAAATCTGTCCGGGGAGAAAAGTCTCACCCTGGACGGAGTTGTTGAAGGTTGGAGAAGCCATCGAGCCTTACAGCGACGACACAGAGGAACTCTCAATGAAAGCACCAATGTCGGTGTAAAAACCGGCGGATCTCGGGTAGGGGGTCCTGAATTGTGCGTCTAAGGCTAATGGTAACAGGAGACTGGGGACACGATGTTTACCCAGGTTCGGGCCCTCTCGATGGAGGTAATACCCTACTTCCTACTTGATTGATCTTGATGATATGAGTATTACAGGAGTTGATCTACCACGAGATCAGAGAGGCTAAACCCTAGAAGCTAGCATATGGTATGATTGTTGTTGTGTCCTATAGACTAAACCCTCCGATTTATATAGACACCAGAGGGGGCTAGGGTTACACTGAGTTGGTTACAGAGAAGGAGATCTACATCCGAATCGCCAAGCTTACCTTCCACGCCAAGGAGAGTCCCATCCGGACACGGGACGAAGTCTTCAATCTTGTATCTTCCTAGTCCAACAGTCCAGCCAAAGTACATAGTCTGGCTGTCTGGATACCCCCTTATCCAGGACTCCCTCAACCGACGCGACACCTTGATCTCCATCGTAGCATCATTGTCGTCTCGCCAACTATTGTTTCTACGACTATCACTACCGCTTAGTGATAAAGTAAAAATAATTACAGGGCGATTGCATTGCTTACAATAAAGCGACAACCATATGGCTCCTGCCAGTTGTCGATAACTCTGTTACAAAACATGATCATCTCATACAACAATTTATATCACATCATGTCTTGACCATATCACATCACAACAAGCCCTGCAAAAACAAGTTAGATGCTCTCTACTTTGTTGTTTCACATTTTACATGGCTACTACGGGCATCTAGCAAGAACCTTTCTTACCTACACATCAAAACCACAACGATTTTTTGTCAAGTGTGTTGCTTTAACCTTCAACAAGGACCGGCCGTAGTCAAACTCGATTCAACTAAAGTTGGAGAAACAGACACCCACTAACCACCTATGTGCAAAGCACGTCGGTAGAACCAGTCTCATGAACGCGGTCATGTAATGTCGGTCCAGGCCGCTTCATCCAACAATACCGCCGAATCAAAATAAGACGTTGATGGTAAGAAATATGACTATTATTGCCCACAACTCTTTGTGTTCTACTCACGCATATCATCTACGCATAGACCTGGCCCGGATGCCACTTTAGGGGAATGCAGCATGCAATTTCAAAAACTTTCCTATGATCACACAAGATCTATCTAGGAGATGCATAGCAACAAGAGGGGGAGAGTGTGTCCATGTACCCTCATAGACCGAAAGTGGAAGTGTTTAGTTAACGCGGTTGATGTAGTCGAACGTCTTCATGATCCAACCGATCCAAGTACCAAATGTTCGGAACCTCCGTGTTCAGCACACGTTCATCTCGATGACTTCCCTCGAACTCTTGATCCAGTAGAGGGTCGAGGGAGAGTTTCGTCAGCACGATGGCGTGGCGATGGTGTTGATGATGTGATCCGCACAGGGCTTCGCCTAAGCACTACGACGCTATGACTGAGGTGGTAAGTTGTGGAGGGGGGCACTGCACATGGCAAAGAACAATTAATGTGCCTTTGGGATGCACCATGCCCATGTATATAAAGGAGGGAGGGAGGAGGTGGCTGGCCTAAAGGGGGGCACGCCAAGGGAGGAGTCCTACTAGGAATCCCTAGTCCTAGTAGGATTCCCTTTACTTGGCAAAGAGAGGGAGAAGGAAAGGGGGGATCACGCTCCCTCCCCTAGTCCAATTTGGTTTGGCTAGGGGGGCATGCACCACCTCCTGGCCGCTGGCCTCCTCTTTCCACTAAGGCCCATGAAGGCCCAATACTCTCCCGGGGGGTTCCGGTAACCTCCCGGTACTCCTGAAAATGTCTGAACCTATTCGAAACCTTTCTGGTGTCCAAACATAACCTTACAATATATCAATCTTTATGTCTCGACCATTTCGAGACTCCTCGTAATGTCCGTGATCTCATCCGGGACTCAGAACAAACTTTGGTCATCAAAAACACATAACTCTTAATAAAAATCGTGATCGAACGTTAAGCGTGTGGACCCTACGGGTTCGAGAACTATGTAGACATGATTGATACACATTGCCGATCAATAACCAATAGCGGAACCTAGATGCTCATATTGGCTCCTACATATTCTACGAAGATCTTTATCGGTCAAACCGCACAACAACAAACGTTGTTCCCTTTGCCATCGGTATGTTACTTTCCCGTATTCGATCATCTTGGTATCATCAAACCTAGTTAAATCTTGTTACTAGCAAGTCTGTTTACTCATTCCATAATGCTTCATCCCACAACTAACTCATTGGTCACATTTCTTGCAAGGCTTATAGTGATGAGTATTACCGAGAGGACCCAGAGATACCTCTCCGATACACGGAGTGACAAAACCTAATCTTGATCTATGACAACCCAACAAACACATTCGGAGACACCTGTAGAGCATCTTTATAATCACCTAGTTACATTGTGACGTTTGATAGCACACAAGGTGTTCCTCCGGTATTCGGGAGTTGCATAATCTCATAGTCAGAGGAACATGTATAAGTCATGAAGAAAGCAATAGCAATAAAACTGTAACGATCATAATGCTAAGCTAACGGGTGGGTCTTGTCCATCACATCATTCTCCTAATGATGTGATCCCGTTCATCGAATGACAACACATGTCTATGGTTAGGAAACATAACCATCTTTGGTTAACGAGCTAGTCAAGTAGAGGTATACTAGGGACACTTTGTTTTGTCTATGTATTCACACATGTACTAAGCTTCCGGTTAATACAATTCTAGCATAAATAATAAACATTTATCATGATATAAGCAAATATAAATAAGAACTTTATTGTTGTCTCTAGGGCATATCTCAATTCTGAAATTTTTAGTCCACAATTTTTTTCTCAACAAAACTTCATAAGATTGCAAGCAACTACTCATAGAGATGTAAGGAGGCCATAGCAAGCATTCAAACTACTTAGAACTCTAAGAAGTCAACATGCAAGCTCATCTACAGCAGCACCAAGAGTAGCTAATTATTCAAAATATAAATCATTAAAACAAAAACTAATTAGACACATGGAGGAGTCACATACCAAGCAACAATTCCCCGAAACAGTTTCAGAAATGGAGCTTTGAGCAAAGAGATCAAAATCCGCGGTTTTGGGAGCAATAACACGAGAGAGAGAGAGAGAGAGAGAGAGAGAGAGAGAGAGAGAGAGAGAGAGAGCAATGGTGATTTTTTCTGGAGGAATGTGGTGATGTGGGAAGAAGAAGTAAGTGAGGGGCCCACGTGGGGACCACAACCCACCAGGGCGCGCCTGGGGGTCCTGGCTTGCCGAGGTGGGTTGTGCCCACCTGGTGCACCTCCCTCTGGTATTATTTGCACCAAAACTTCTTAAATAATCAGAAAAAATTATATTAAATTTTCAGGGCATTCTGAGATCTTTTATTATTGGGTCATTTTTTTATGCACGAAAAACTCAGAAAACAGACAAAGCATGACATTTTATTTTATTTAACTAAGAAAAATAGAAAACAAAAGGTAGGGACAAAAGGCAGTGCTCACTAAATTCATCAACTTCATACCTCTCAAAAATGATCCATTAATAAGGTTGATCAAGTCTTATTAACAACCACTTTCGATTAGCATGAAACCGAAGAACTTTCGTAAGTCACTAAGTTACCTCAATGGGGATATGAATGTCCCCAACAATAAGCACTTCATATTTCTTTTTAATAGTAGGTAGAGGTAGTTGGAAACTCCCAATAGTGATTGTTAGAGATTTTTCAATACCATTAATACCATTCACTTGGAATTGTTTCTTCAATGCACCATATGTTCATTACCATTGATATGAAAAGTGACCTTGCTTTTATTGCAATCAATAATAGCTCCTGCAATATTCAAGAAGGGTCTACCAAGGATAATCGTCCTTGGGCATCTCAAGTATAACAAATCAGTCAAAATAGTAACACTAGCAACAACAACGGGCACATCCTCACAAATACCGATAGGTATGATAGTTGATTTGTCAGCCATTTGCAATGATATTTCAGTAGGCGTAAGTTTATTCAAATCAAGTCTTTTATATAAATAAAAAGGCATAACACTAACACCAACTCCCAAATCACATAAAGCAGTTTTAACATAGTTTCTTTTGATGGAGCAAAGGTATAGTTGGTATTCCCGGATCTCCAAGTTTTTTAGGTACTCCATCTTTAAAGACTGGCCTACTCATTTCAACAAAGCATTCACACTCTTCATCATCTTTATTTTAGTTGACTTAGATGGAAAAGGCAAAGGTTTTTGAATCCATGGTTCTCTTTCCTTATCGTGTTTTCTAGCAACAAAGTCTCTCTTATCATATCTTTTATTCTTGGGTTGTGGGTTATCAAGATCAACAACTGGTTCTATCTCAACATCATTGTCCGGTTCTTTGTTATTTGTTTGAGTGTCTTCATGAACCTCATCATTATCTTTTTCATTGTTAGAAGGTGAGTGTTCATTGCCAGATTGAGTTTCAGCATCAGAGATAGAAATTTCATTATCATTATCAGGAGGTTTTTCTATTTCAGGTTCACTAGAGGCATGCAAAGTCCTATTATATTTCTTCTTCTTTTTCTTTTTAGAAGGACTAGGTGCATCAGTGTTAATTCTTTGAGAGTCTTGTTTCAATTCTCTTTGGGTGTCCCTCAGGATAAAGTGGTTCCTGAGTCATTTTACCTCCTCTTGTTGCTACTCTAATAGCAAAGTCACTTATATTATGGTTCATTTCATCAAGCAACTTTCTTTGAGATTTAGCAACTTGTTCTAATTGAGTTTGATCCATAGAAGCATGCTTTCCTACACCTCTAATATCATTTGAGATTCTAAATAACAATTCACTTAAGCGAGCAATCATATCAGAGTTGTATTTCAATTGTTTCATAACATTTGCATTGAAGTGATCTTGCTTTCTGATGTAATTATCAAACTCATAAAGGCATTGGCTAGGATGTTTATTACGAGGATCATCACTATCATCGAATTTCATTAAATATTTTACCTCTACCACCTTAGGTGGTGGTGGTGCTTCAAGCCCATATATTTCTTCAATAGGTGGTAAATTTTTAACATCCTCGGCTTTAATACAATTTTCCTTCATATATTTATTTGCCTCTTGCATATCTTCAGGGCTGAAATATATGATACCCCTCTTCTTCGGAGTGGGTTTAAATGGTGTTTCAGGAGGAGTCCAATAATCATAATTTTTTAATATGTTATTCAATAATTCTTTAGCTTGCCCAATAGTTCGTTCCCTGAAAACACAACCAACACAACTATCTAGGAAATCCCTAGAAGCATCAGTTACTCCATTATAGAAGATATCAAGTATTTCATTTTTCTTAAGAGGATGATCAGGCAAAGCATTAAGAAATTGGAGAAGCCTCCCCCAAACTTGTGGGAGAATCTCTTCTTCGATTTGCACAAAGTTAAATATTTCCTGCAAGGCAGCTTGTTTCTTATGAGCAGGGAAATATTTTTCAGAAAAGTAATAAATCATATCATAGGGACTACGCACACAACCTGTACCAAGCTTTAGCATCACCCTTTAATGAGAACGGAAATAATTTGAGGATATAGTAATAGCGAATCTTCTCATCATGCAAAAAGGGTGGCTAAGTCATTCAATTTAGTAAGATGTGCCACAACAGTTTCAGTTTCATAACCATGGAAAGGATCAGATTCAACCAAAGTAATTAACTCTGGGTCGACAGAGAATTCGTAATCCTTATCATCAATAAAGATAGATGAAGTAGCAAACTTAGTATCTCATTTCATTCTAGCATTCATAGATCTTTTTTTATACTTGCATAATAACTTTTCTATACCATATCTATCCTTACAAGCAAGAATATCTCTAGTTGCCTCCTCACTCATAGCATAACTTTCCGGTACCTTTGGCAATTCATATCTAGGAGGGCTAGTTCTAGTAGGTATTTCAAGATTTTTAGTTTCAGGCTCATCATCAGTTTCAACAATATCATGTTGTCTTACTCTAGCAATTTGTTCATGAGGGCAATTAATGTTTGTGATTATTTATGATCAAATGAATTTTCTTACGTAGTAGGTGACTATAACTTGCAAGATCGGGGAGTGGAAAGTGGCGGTAGCGGCAGACAGGATAGGAAAATATGGAGGAGTAAGGTTTCGGTGCCGTTCGTCGGCTTAAATAGCCGGGCTAGGCAGTATGCGGCCCACCGGAGCGGCGCTACACGGCAACATCGGTCCGGCGGATGAGATGAGCTTTAGACGCCGGGTCTCGGACTGTTTTCGTGTGGGACCCCAGCGTCAGTCCAACGTGTCGGACGTGCCCGGGCGCCCACCTTATTTGCCCCATATTTGTGCTGGATATAAGGAGTGTGGTTAGTCCGGGCATTTGAGGCCCATTTGAGGTGCCCGTCTGGGTCAAAACTTCGTGCCCTGTCAGTGACCAGACCGTCCGCCTAGGCATATAGGACGGGTTTGAAGCGTCCGGCTGTACACGCTTTCACACCCTTGATTCTCGCATGAATGTAGACGCAGGGTCTGGACGACTACACGGGCCATTAGGATCGCGTGACCGGCTATGAGGCCGCACCCGGCGGAGCTTGAACCAAAGCCCGAGACAACATACACATCAGGAACACAACATACATATAATTCACTATATTTTCCTTGGAACAACATACACAATCGATCACATCAAACACATTCATAGGAGGGCAATTAATGTTTGTGATTATTTATGATCAACAACATGACAAAAACAGGGGATATTGCAAATTTGATCTATAACATTTTTAAGGATAAAATTGATCTACAACATTAACTATTCCATCCATTCCAAATTATAGTGCTTTCTCTATTCCCGTGCTTCAACTTTGACTATAAATTTAACCAACGAGATCGACTACGGCGGGAGCAGAAGTTATACCAGTGAATTCATATTCAAAAGAAGTTTTTAATTATATAATTTTTTTCTCCCGGCGCAGTCGGTCTCGTTGGTTAAATCTATGGTCAAAATTGGACCTCGGAAAACGCGGGCGCACTATATTTTGAAATGGAGCGAGTAATAAGAAACACATGAGTTGGTTCTATTCTAGAGTTGATGTTTTAGAGACCCAAAAACCTCGAGAGAAAACTCACCAAGTGTTCTTGCTGCGATTTGGCTACAACACCTTCATAAAACACTACCCGGGGATTAGTGACAGGATGCAACTCCAGCTCGCTGCACTGGCTCCCTGAAGGTGGTCGACGCTGTGAACACTCGTCGCGGTTGTTGTCGAAGCAGGACCCCTTGTTGCGCTTGATCCGCATCCGACGCAAACATCTGCCATGTGATATGGCGCTCCATCATGTTGTAGAGGGTTGGGGTAGAGGTAGGAGTTGTCTCCCGCTCGCCAATGGCAGTTGATTGTGCGACGGTCCAGCGACGCCGCACTCGGCGCAGCTCTTTCGGGACTGGAGCAGCAGCGAATGTGATTTTGTTACAATTACAATAGAGGTTGTGATTCTGAACAAAAATAATGTGCCGGGTGATTGCAACAAGTATCATGTTGCAGGGGGAAGACTACATCACTGCACTTGTTCCCTGAGGGAAATAACGGTTCACCTGGGTAGATTGGATGGCCATCCATGACTCCTTCCAATGGTCCGCGAGGCGGTCAATCTTTTTCAGTTACCTGCCGATCGACACGTTGTTTTGCTTGATCGCTTTTAACACACTTGGCCCGATAATGCTTGTCCATTGTAAGCATGGACCTGGGCCCTATGATCTTTGGGCATCAACCCGAATTCTATGGGAAACAGGCTATAAATGAAATTATTTTGTAATTGTGTAGGGGAGCTCCTCCTATTTCCCCACGAAAGGCGAGCTCCTATTTGACGCTAATTGTGTCCTAAGCGCTCAATTGCACAAGGTGCATTGACTCGGCCAGCCAAGCGGAGAGGAAAACCAGGCGAAACTGTGCAACTTTTTCCCTGTTTTGATTTTGGTTTTGGGTCGTTTTTTGGAAAAAGAATAATATGGAGAAGATCTTTTGGGTCGTTTATGATTTTTCAACAATATTTTTCATAAAAAAATCTAAAAAATTATCGATAACTCTTTTTGAAAAAATAAAACATTTTTATGAAAAGGTGAAATTCTTTAGAACTGGTAACACGATTTAAATTTTTTAACATTTTTTTGCAATGAACATTTTTTGAAAACACAATTTTTTTAAAAAATACGTTCACATTTTCAATTTTTCGTACATTTTAAAATGAAAATCATTTTCCCAAAATTTTGAACAATATTTCAATTGTCAGATGTTCTTGAATAAATTAACATCTTTCAAAGTGAGTATTTTTTGTATAGACACGAACACTTTTCAATTTTTAGAACATTTACGTTTTTCTGAAATTTCTGATCACTTTTTTTAATTTTTTACATTACACAAACTTCTAAAAGAATATTTAATACTTATTGAAGTTTTTGAAAATTATAAGAAAAAACCCCAAAGAAAGAACAGTGAAGAAAACAAACAAATAAACCAGGAAAGAAAAACAATACCGATACCTTCTAGATTGGTCCAAACACCATTCGCTGATGACAAAATGGTTCAGCCGATAAAAGCAATCGCTAGGTGAGTTTTATTTCGATTTTTTTTCACAACATTGAGTTTTCTTCTTTCAAAAGGCAGCAATTTGATGAACTGTGCGTCCAATAGGAAATATCCAAGGTCGCTGCATCAAACACACAGTGAACATATTTTTAATGGAAATAGCATTCTTTTCACTCACAATGTACATTTTTCATATACATTAGGACAACAAATATGTACCTATTTAACATTATTCATATATAACTGAAATGAACTACTTTTATACTATTTTAATAAATTTTAAAAACATGATTAGCAGTTTTCTGTTTGCCATTGTTTTTGAATATGTATTAAAGTGTTTTTTGAATGTGTGTTGGACACTTTTATATATGTGTTAAAAAAATTTAAATACCACATGATTAGCAGTTTTGTAAATATGTGATGATCACTTTAAAAAATTAAAGGCAAAAATAGAAATGGAAATTTAAAACATAAGAGAGGGTAATAGAAATAAAAATTAAAAAGCAGAACTGCAAAACAGAAGTTAACGAAACGAAAAAAAATATGATATTATGCTAGGCCGGCCAACTTGCTGCAGTGTTGTTATACGCGAGCGCTGGCTTCATCTCTTATTATGCGAGGTATAGTCGCACCCCGCGAAGGAAGGGCCCGGTTATGTGCTGTCCGCAGCGATTCCTACCACAGGGTCGTGATACCTCCTGCAGACGTCACCCATGTTTTTTCATTTTTCCTTCTTGTCTTCATTTTTTGTTTTTATTTATTGTATTCATTATGTATTTTTAGGGTATATTCATTATGTATTAGAAAATGTTAAACATTTATAGAAAAATGTTAATCATGTGCACGAACAAGGTTTGTGACAAAATGTCACGTGCTTAAAAAATTTATATGTGTCATGTAAAAAAAATGTTCATACAATGTTCAAAAATATTTGCGTAACTCAAAACAAATGTTTCGCTCACACAAAAAATATAAACGTGTTCAAAATGTCTTTCTGACATTAGTCAAAAAATTGTGCACAATGTTAAAAAAATGATTGTGTATTGTGAAAACAAATGTTTTGGCACCATAAAATATGGATGTTACATTTTACAGAAAGCTTCCAGCAATGCAAAAAACATGTTCATGACATTTTAAACAATGTTCATATAACGTAAAAAACATTGTCATTGGTTAAACAAATCTTTATTTCCATTTAAATGTACAACGGTTTTGAAAAAACAACTGTGATTTAAAAATGTGTTCGAAACATGTATTTGTTTTCCAAATCGTACATCATATATTTTAAAATGTTCCAAAGTGTATCATAAAAATGTTTCACCCGTGCTCTTAAAATTTACATTTTATATTGACAAAAAAAAGAAGACATGTGTGAAAACAAGAAAACCAATACAAACCGAAAATAAACAAAAAGAAAATCCAAAAAAACGAAGAAGACAAAGAAAGACAATAAAGAAGCAAAGTATAACAAAGAAAGAAAGAGAGAACAAAAAAGAACCGAGAAAACAAAGAAAACTAAAGCAAAATGAAGAAAACCAGGGATAATCGTACCTACACGAACCTATAATGCGTGGCGAACGAAACCTCGCTACTGGGGCAGCCCGTTAGACATGGCACACAGGTGATTTCTATTGGGAAAGCAAATGCCAAAGGCAAACGAACCACCAAACATTTCTCAAAAGAAAAAAAAGAACCACCAAATGCGCCGCTCTGCCTCGCTATGAGACGCACATTACTTGCCTCGTTCAGTTTTTTCAAAAACCATGCTCGGCTCGCTCCCTTGTATGGTTTGCACGCTCCCATCTTGAACATTTTTTTCTTTCAAATTGTTCCTGAAATTCAAAAAAGTTCATGAAATTAGAAAAAATCATGAATAAAAAAGTTCACAAATTATAAATATGTCCATGAATTAAAAATGTACTTGATTTGAAGAAGTTCACTAATTCAAAAATATTATCATTCTAAAAAATGCTCAAGAATGTTCTGGCTAGAAAAAATGTTTGTGATTTCAAAAAATGTTACGAATTCAAAATATATTTCTGAATTAACAAATCGAAAGTGTGATTTGTTTTTTGAAAAATTAGTTGCAACAAAATTGTTCATGTACCTAAAAAAGTTCTGAATTGCAATGAAGTTACATGAATTAAAAAAACGTTCATGAATTTAAAAAGTATTTACGAATTAAAAATAATTCCTGAATTCAAAAAGTGATCACAAACTTAAAAAATGTTCCAAAATTTTAAAATGTACGCCCAAATTTAAAAGTCGAAAAATAACAAAAAATGGAAAATAAAAAACACAAACAAAACCTGAAAGAAAAACACAGAAATCCTAATCATGAAAGGTGATAGAACCTTCACAAAAACGGAAGAAAAAGTCTCTGGAAAAGTCTAATTGAGTCATAGAGACCACATGGTTAGTATTTGGTCGCATCGACCTATGTGTTGAATAGGATTTGCCATGTTGTATGCCTGGCTCTTTGAATATCTGTTGGGTCCGCATGCCAGTGAAGCGAGCATTTGCTCTGCTGGGTTGGTTGCCTACTCGTCGGAGGCTCGAGCCTCAGAGTGCGCGACACTTTCTTCCGTCTGGCCGAGTGTGACGGAGTGGGCTAGCAGAAGTTTATAATATGGGCAAAAGAAATCAGCTCTAAATTTATTTTGCCAGTTCATATGTTTATTACTATACATGGACTAGACTCTCATGTGTAGAAGAATATTGCCACCCAAAATCCACACGAAACGAGGTAAATTTGGGCGCAACATGGGCTGGTTGGGTCCAGTCGAATTTGGCCTGTGGTAGCCTGGATCTGGCCATGGCCAGCGGTGGGGGCTGCCATAGCCTTTGCTCTATGGTTCTGCATTCTGCAACCTACCTCAATGAACCGGTGCTTAGGGAGGAAGTATGCTCACTATGGGTGAGATCACAACTCTGGTAGAAGTCGGCAAAGAGAATGCGGCTGGCGACGCTAACCTCCTTGGCACCGTCGTTGTTATGGTAATTTTGTCCTCTTTCGAGACTTTGAGGGAACACCCTGTTCTAGACTAGAATGGATGGTGGCGTCATAACCCGCGTCGCATCCCGTAGCACCATCTAGGGGGTCGACTAGGTGGCTTCTTTTGGTGGATGTGAGCTATATGTCGGTGGTGGTGGTGCGACCGGCTTGGGGATTGATGGTGGCGTCTGTTCTTGGGGTCTGGGAATGACACCACTTGGTGTTGTGGGGCTGGCATCTGGACCCCATGTGTTTGTTATTGGCGGTGTCTTTCGAGGTTGGTGTCGCAATGCTGCCACTTGCTACCCCTCGCGATATTTTTTTGCTAAGCAGCTCGGTTAACTCCACTTCACGCCATGTGAGCTTCCTACATTTAAATGTCCGACTACCGCTTGTGTCCTTTGTATCGCCAACTCGTTGTTGTGTGTGACCTCATTTTACAACCCATGGACAATGACCAACCTTGGTTAAGGTAATTTATTTCGTGGCACTCTCGGAGAGCATGTCACTCCTTGATCACTATTTCTCTCCACCCGACCTCCACCCCGATGGAGTATTTGGCTTTATCTCCATGCATGCTAAATGGAGTCTTCTTTCATCGTCATTCTCACTCGTGCACAAAGAGCTGCGAGGTTGTTGGTCAATGTTGTGAATGTTGAGCATATACCAGATGTGGTCAGATGGACACATGTTGGAGTCACTTATGTCTTAGAGCTTGAGATCAAGGACACTGCAGTTTCCCAAGATGGGGATGGGACACAGGACATGGATACGACCGAGGGGGGCGGCGCGCCCAGGAATCAAGATAAGGGGGCTGATGATACACTGCCGGAGTCGGGTAAGGGGCCTACTACACAGCCAGATAAGGTACATAGTTCTACCAAAGAGGCACCCCCCGTCCACCACTCCGATGAGCACGCTTCGCTTTGGTTCATTTGCACCAGGGTCCGCTCCTAGTCGGTTATGGAGCACCAGGGTCGAGGCAGACGACCCGGCGGAGCGTGAGCTGCAACCAGTGCTGAGTCTAGTCGGCGAGGTGACGACCGCGGAGTCTACACCCGGTGCGAGGGTGGACCCTGATGGATTGGCTGCGGGTATGGGGGGCCATGGGCAGGAAGCCCATAACACCCAAGTACCTGCGCCCGGCTTCTCTTTGGTGGGAGGGGCGCCTGGACAGGAGGTCTATTGTGACGCCCGGATAATTAAGCTACAGTAATCTCCTGCTAATGATGCCAGGTCATCATTCTTACTTATACTAATCCTCATTTGATCCGAAGCATAATTCAAATTCAATTCAAATTAAAGTCCAAAATTCAAGTTTGTCAAACATGCAAAATAAAATGTTGAAAGTGTGGCAAATATTCCATAACTAATTGTGGTGGTGACCTAACACTTTTGTAAAGTGTTTAAATCCCCTTTCGTGAATATAACAGTGGCTTAAACAATCATTTAAATGCCTTTCCATTTATGAAAAATTCCAAACAAACTCGAAAGCCTCCCAAACCTTTTGTGGCAGTGCTAGTAAATGCAAGGTATTTATCTGGCCAAGTCCCACTTTGTACAAAATACATTTTCTAGCTAAAAGAAAATAGAAAAGAAACTGCAAAAGTAAAAAAAGAGATAAGGCCCACTGTCCCCTGGGCCTTAGCCACCTGGGTGGCGCAACCCAGCATGCCCAACTGGTCCAGCCCATCTCCTCCGGTCGCCTCCCTCCTCTCTATTCCCCCGACCCGAGCCTCTACAAGGGATCGTCCCCGCCGGACCAGCCTCGCCGGCGCCACCCCGAGGGGATAAGGGCGACGCCTCGGGCTCCCCTCATCTCGTCCCGCCCACTTTCCCCCTCTCGCTCGCCTCTGCGCCTCCCCTCCCCCAGATCCACCTCTCCCCTCTCCTCTCGCTCGATCCCGAGCTCGCCCGTCGCCATGGCCGCGTCATAGCCACGGCCACCTTCGTCCCCGCATCGTGCCTCCCTATCCATACTCTCCATCGGCGTCTTCTATGTCGCCTACATCAAGCGCCTGGAGCTGGGGAGCACCGGAGCGCCCACATCGCCGTCTTCTTCCTCCTCTGCCTCGCCGGACTCCGTCGACTACTCCGACTCCAGCAGGCCTCCCCAAGCATGCTGTCGTCCACCTACAGCCTCGTCGTGAGCTTCTCCTCCTCCTCCCCGCTCCTTTCGCTCTCGTGCGCCTCCTAGCTAGCCCACCCGCCGTCGCCCGAGCGCGTTGCCGCCGACGAGCGCGGCGCCGTGACCATAGCCACCGTCACATGCGGCCGAGCACCGCATCGTGCTCCTATGGGTCCCGGGGCCCAACGCGTGCGTCCGCTGCTCTCGCCGAGCCCCGTAGCCCGATCCCCGCCAATGCCCGTTCCGGCCTTCCGCCCCGCTTGACGCCGTCGTCGATGCAGCCCGCCCCAGCCCGAGCTAAGGCCGCAGTTGGATGCGCCGCTCCTCCTGCGTCCGAACGAGCCCGACCACGCTCGAAACGGCCCTCTGTGGTGCATTTCCGGCGAGGTCCCGAGCGCCTCCACCATGTTTTCGATCGTCGGCGTTCAGCCGCCGGCCACCACCGACGTGGCACACCTGGGTCATTGCCAGTGGGGCCCCTGGCCCCCTGTTGACCAGTTGACCTGGTCAACTGTGCTAACTGGGCGGGCCCCAGCCACTGACGTGCGGGCCCCACCGCTTAATCCTCTAATTAAAATGTTTTAATAATTAAAACTAATTAGTTTAACTAATTAGTCTATGACAGGTGGAGCCTACCTGCTAAATAACACTATTTAGTTAGTTTTAAACTTTTGTTAGTCCATTGTGTATGACAGGTGGGACCCACTGGTCAGTTTGACCTGGTCAGCCGTCCTGCTGACTGCTGATGTCACAGTGATGTCATGCTGACGTAGTTTTTCTTTTCTGATAATTTATTTAATTCCAGAATATTGTTTAAATCTTTGAAAAATCAAAGAAAATAATTCGTAACTCGGATGAAAATGTTTTCTACATGAAAGTTGCTCAGAACGACGAGGCGAACCTGAACACGTGGTCCGTTCGTCTGCTGCACATCCCTAGCATAGCAAACATGCAACCTTTTCCCTCTAGTTCATCTATCTGACAGAGGCCCAGAACCGGGATAACTTTCCCGGATGTTTCCCCCTTCTTAAGTATCGCCTAGCGCTGCGTTAGAACACTTCTAACCCCGCTTATTGTCTTGTTATGCATATGTTTGCGTGTATTTACTGTTCCCCCCCTCTTCTCTTCGGTAGACCCCGTGACGGCTGCCGATGCCGCTGTGATCGACTACGTCAACGACGACCCCTCCTTCTCGCCTGAGCAACCAGGCAAGCCCCCCCCCCCTTGATCATCCTGATATCGCCCATTCTATACTCTCATGCTTGCATTAGATTTTGCTATTGTTATTGTTTGCTCCTATTCTGATGCATAGCCTGCTTTTGTACCTGCTATTGTTACCTACCTGCTTATCCTAAACTGCTTAGTATAGGTTGGCTAGTGATCCATCAGTGACCTCCACTTATCCTTGTTGCCCCTGCTTCATCATCGACGACTCGATCAACCTGATCGACGACCAGAGCCCAACACCTCACATCACATCACGCCCCTTTTGTTGCTCGACTCTGCAGAGCTATTATCGAGTGCTGAGGGTGATCCCTCATAACGCACTCCTGATGATAATTCTGTAGTGTAGCTATTCGGTCGTGGTCATCGAGGGTGATTTCCTCTTTCACCATTCCCGAAGTGTGAACCTCGAGGGTGGTCCCTCTTACATTCACCTTGATGATTACATTGAGTGGAATCCACAGGGGGTGATTCCTCGGGTTTTCCCCTTGATGTCTGGACACACAGTTACCTTGACTTTACTTGAGACCTTGGTGAAAGTCGGGCGGGCCCAGAGAGCACCCGCAAAATAATTACATGGCATGGCTGGGCATTCTGGGCCCTTGTCGTAAGTCCACGAGACGGGGCGATGGGGTCACTTTTGATTGTGAGTCTCTGCTCGTCTCCCCAAGCTAATAATACACTATGATTTGGGTATTTGTTCTGAGTTGGCCTTTGGCCTTTATGCACCAACCACCATGTGAGAATAGTTATGGGCCTCGACGTCGTGGTATCGGCCGAAGCTTTGTCAGATGTCCAGTTAAGCAGTGCGGCACGGCTGGGCCGGCACCATCCTGTAGTGGTGGAGCCTGGACCCTCCCTATACGCAATGATCCGGAGTGCAATGGGCGATGGGCCCAGACCCCGGAGTGCTTATGATGTAGACCGGCAGGGACCTCTCTACTGAGCCTAGGTAGGGCTGCGATGTGTTGATCTTCCGAGGCCGTGCATTGACCCCAGAAAGGTGTGTCCGGCCAGAGTGATCGAGCGTGTTGGAAAACGTGGTGCACCCCTGCAGGGAAGATTATCTATTAATAGTCGTGTCCACGGTAACGGACGTTCAGACTTATGTCCTGATCTTATACAACTACGAATGGATACTTGAATATGTGGCTCCGGGATTGCTTTCTCGTAGGGAGTCGAGGAAGGATCTCTGGGCATTAATGTTACAACATGCTTGTTAATTATAAATTGTTATTCTTTACTCTTCTACATGCTGCAAGATGCTCGGAGCTGCTTGAAGATGCTAGCCTTTGATAGGCTATTCTATCATTCTACAGTTCAGTCCATAGATACAACCCTTCCTTTTGATACCAATGCATACTTAGTATAGAGCCGATGCTTGCGAGTACTTTGGATGAGTACTCACGGTTGCTTTGCTACCCCTTTTCCCCTTCTTTCTTCTTTCTGGTTGATGCAACCAGATGGTGGATCCCTGGAGCCAGATGCCACCGCCGATGGATGCTACTACGTGAAGATTGCCGATGACCAGGAGTAGTTAGGAGGTCCCAAACAGGAGGCCTTGCCTCTTTGATCGTGTTGCTTTTGTGCTAGCCTTCTTAAGGCATCCTTGTTTAACTTATGTCTGTACTCAGATATTGTTGCTTCCGGTGACTCTTGTGTATCGAGCTTGTATTCGAGCCCTCGAGGCCCCTGTCTTGTAATATAAAGCTTGTATTATTTCATTTTGTGTCTAGAGTTGTGTTGTGATATCTTTCCGTGAGTCCCTGATCTTGATCTACACATTTGCGTGTATGATTAGTGTATGATTAAATCGGGGGCGTCACAGTTGGTATCAGAGCCGACTGCGTGTAGGATCCCCCTTTCCAACTCCTTGGCCGAAGTTGAGTCTAGTCTTTGAAAAACTGTTTTACTAACATGGCTGTGTGGCTTACGGGCCCACTTCACTAGGTGCTATTAGGATCTTTTACTCCTCGACCTTTACTCTTGGACTCTAATCCCTCTTCTATTCGGGTTAAATGGTTTTGTTAACTCTAACTCTAGGTTCTCGTAAATACTTTCTCCCGGAGAGCCCCTCACTGGTGCACCAAAAGATTCTGAAGATACTCTCTGATGTTTTCCCGAGACCCTTGTGCCCTTCGCCGTTGCGATCTCTACCACCGATAAATCCTTAGGTCTAACTACCTACATTGTCGTTCATACAGTCATTCCTCGTTGATCTTGTTATTACAAGATGTCCTGAAATACTCTCCGATGTTCTGAGAATCCTTTATGCTTACTGCCCTGCAGTTCCTTGCCGCATGAATACCCCTATGGATATTTACTCGCGCTTGCCGAGTATTCGTTCGTCCACAGTTGTTCATTTGTTTAACAAAATTCTTTGGAATACTATTCGATCTTCCGAAAATCCTCAGTAACCTATTGCTCTTGTCGATCCTTATCTGCTTGCATTATGGTTACTTCCCTATGTCTAGCAATACTCATTTAGCACCCTTTGTCATCGTAATTTTGAGCATTTGATTATATATGTCTGTGAATGCTCGTGATCATCATTCCTACTTAGAATTCTTCCTTTCGGCTCGGATGTCACCCTGGACATGAGCTGGTGTTTAACAAATCAAACCTTAATTGATTGTCGATCTATGTCTATTCTATTTAATTGTCTTTGATCAGAGCCTCTTGTTCTGATCCCCCATTTTGGAAATCATATTTCCGTTGTATTTGAGCTTTGAATTAGTCAGTTGTTTCTATAACCTGACCTCCTTGCATTCTTTCTTCTTCTGGTTGAGTACCGATACTCACATCAGACCCCTCGTGGACCACCAGATCCTTTGCTGGGTTTTATCCAAATAGCGTCCTTCATATTCAGTAACCTTGTGAGCCTCCCCTTGGATACATAATTCCTTTGGTAAATGGTATCCTTTGCTTCCTCAACCATGCTCTACTCCCAAGCTTGAGATATTTACTCCTGAAGTTTGCGGTATATGTTCCTAATATGCCCTGATGGGTTGAGCCAATGCCTTCCCTAATCTGTGTGAAACCGAAGATTATGCGGGTTATATCTACTGGCGTTTCTTTGGATAAATTTTCAATCCTACAACTTTGTCAAAGACGAGAAGTAAATGAAAAGTTGTGCATTAGAGAAGTGGGAGTCGACCTTGAGCCTTTGCGTTCATGCCCATGGACCCGATGGAACTCATCATGGAAGCTTCTTGAAATAATAATAATCCCTTTTGATAAGTTCATCTTGTATCTATGTTTGTTCCTTTGCAACCGTGGTTCCGACCAGATTGTTCTTCTTTGATCTCAGTTCTCGGACAAGTTAAAGTACTTCTCTTCTGCAGATCTTCTCATCTATCCAACCTTTATATGGTTTTACCTTTGAGTATTACCCTCTGGTATCTCGAGTATCATGGAACTACGTAGCTTCTTATGAGTCCTTCATCAACAATTATTTCTCACTGATTCTAATTTTTCACTGGTTCGGAGTTGTTAGACACTCGAGAATACAGATAACTGATTCGAGTCTACGCCTTCCTTTCCATTGTTTTGTCTAACCTTTCTTGTAACCTATCATACCTGAGCAGTGATAATTCCCTGCTTATTTAAACACCTCGGTGTACAAACTCTGTCAGGAAGACCTTGTTACTATTGTTGATGATATTCTGGTAGCCGCCGATGGACGAGAACTTTGTCTATTGGTCCGCCTCGTCTTAATGAGCAGGAAAATGGTTCTCTTCGTCCCTCGCCCTTGGTACCAACGTTGTTGCCAACATAACTGACAGGTTGTCCTCTGACCTACCTTGCTATCATGACCATGCAAATGTCAGCACCCTTCCTGCTTTTAACCCACATGATGGGCCCATAACCAACAGTTCCACGGGATCGAAACCTGACTCTCCTGTACATCTCTGTCTTCCAAAATTGTTCCTCACACTTGGCTTTGTATGTAATTCACGATCCACCTTCTTGTGATCTGTTCTGGTATCAGACGCAATACTTATTCTCATTGCTCTGAACCCATTTCACCCTCTGTTTCAGGCAACGAACGATTGCCTACCCGCTTGAAGCTTCTTATTGCTCCTGCTTACCTTGCTCTCGATGAATTTCTTGAAATTCAACTCGAGAGATGCCTCTATGCCACGTCGCGAGATAGCCCCCAGGTACCTATCTTGTGTTGAGCCCCGTCCTTTTCGAGTCTTTCCACCTACTACACCCCTTAAATCTCGGGACGAGATTTCTTGTAGTGGAGGAGAATTGTGACACCCGGGTATTAAGCTACAGTAATCTCCTGCTAATGATGCCAGGTCATCATTCTTACTTTTACTAATCCTCATTTGATCTGAAGCATAATTCAAATTCAATTCAAATTAAAGTCCAAAATTCAAGTTTGTCAAACATGCAAAATAAAATGTTGAAAGTGTGGCAAATATTCCATAACTAATTATGGTGGTGACCTAACACTTTCGTAAAGTGTTTAAATCCCCTTTTGTGAATATAACAGTGGCTTAAACAATCATTTAAATGCATTTCCATAAATTAAAATTTTCATACAAACTCGAAAGCCTCCCAAACTTTTTGTGGCAGTGCTAGTAAATGCAAGGTATTTATCTCGCCAAGTCCCACTTTGTACAAAATACATTTTTCTAGCTAAAAGAAAATAGAAAAGAAAATGCAAAAGTAAAAAAAGAGATAAGGCCCACTGTCCCCTGGGCCTTAGCCACCTGGGTGGCGCAACCCAGCATGCCTGTCGGTGTCAAAACTGGCGGATCTCGGGTAGGGGGTCCCGAACTATGCGTCTAGGCGGATGGTAACAGGAGACAAGGGACACGATGTTTTACCCAGGTTCGGGCCCTCTTGATGGAGGTAAAACCCTACGTCCTGCTTGATTGATATTGATGATGTGGGTATTACAAGAGTAGATCTACCACGAGATCAAGGAGGCTAAACCCTAGAAGCTAGCCTATGGTATGATTGTTTTTCTACGGACTAAAGCCATCCGGTTTATATAGACACCGGAGAGGGCTAGGGTTACACAGAGTCGGTTACAATGGTAGGAGATCTACATATCCGTATCGCCAAGCTTGCCTTCCACGCCAAGGAAAGTCCCATCTGGACACGGGACGAAGTCTTCAATATTGTATCTTCATAGTCTTGGAGTCCGGCCGATGATGATAGTCCGGCTATCCGGACACCCCCTAGTCCAGGACTCCCTCAGTAGCCCCCGAACCAGGCTTCAATGACGACGAGTCCGGTGCGTATGTTGTCTTCGGCGTTTGCAAGGCGGGTTCTCCTCCATGTTCCATGTGTTAGCCGAATAGTGTCCGGTTTCTTCATAAATGCTGCGCTCCTTGGCTTCCACGTCAAATAATGACCCCCTTCCACGTGTTGCATGAATGCGAAAAGCCAGGGTATTTTTACGTTTTACCCCCCTAGCTGCGCGAGTAAGCCGCCTATAAGAGAGGCGTGGATCCAGATCCGAATCACACCATCCTCCTTCCGCAAGTACTCATTGAAGCGCATCTGACAAGAATCCATTCAAACATGGATAGTCGACGCGGCTCCTCTTGTCGCGCTCCCAGTCCTTAGCCAGGAGATTGGAGGAGATGCTCAGTCCCGCATAGCGAGTTAGTGACGCTCCAAGCAGAGGGATACGTTCCCCCAACTTTTATGGTTCCGGTTCGAGCCGGACTGGCCACCTACAAGGAAGGGAAGCAGGCGGAGAGCGTCCCCAATCCCTCCAAAGGAGAGCGGGTATGCTTCGTCCCTTACCTAATAAGGGGACTCGGATTTCCCATACATCCGTTTCTCCGGGGGCTCCTGGAGTTCTACGGACTCCAACTTCACCACCTCACACCTGCCTCCATTTTGCACATCGCGGGCTTTGTAGCTGTTTGCGAGCTGTTCTTAGGCATCAAGCCCCATTTTGCACTGTGGAAGAGACTGTTTTGCCTCGTACCCCGTTCTCACGAGGGGTCGACATATCAAGTGGGCGGAGCCGAAATATGGCGCATCGCCGGGACCAGATATCTATCAGGAACCCCGAAGAAGGCGTCCGAAGACTGGCCTTCGGAGTGGTTCTATATGGAAGACGCCCCACTGCCGGATCCAGTTCGGATCGGCCTCCCGGAGTTTAGCAACGCTCCTTTGAAGAAACGCCTGAGTTGGCGCCCGCGGAGCCCTCAACTGGAAGATGATAGGAGCGTCCATTACCTGATGGGCCGGATACGGTTACTGGCCCATTCCGGATTAACCATGATTGGAGTCATGGCCACATGCTTTATGCGAGGGGTGCAGCCGCTCCAATATAGGGGCCACCCTATGTGGGATTTTAACGGGGAAAATGACGCCACCCGTCATGGTCGCAAGGGGTCGGGATCGATCGCCGATCTGGCGAAGATCCTATCCGGCTTGTACAAGGGGGAGAAGGAGGACTTCCTCCGCACGAGTCCATTGAATGGATTCTCCATGAATAACCCTCGGAGCTGGGTAAGCGGATGTTTATATATCCGATCCGTGCCTTCAAAGATAAGTATCTTATTTTATGATTTCGACGCAGGAACTGCGCCAGGATGTGGAGGGCATAGAAAGCCCGACTCCGCAACCCGAGGATCCGGGAAGATCCCTTGATCCAGCCTCCGGAGAGGATCCGGACATAATGGTGGAACTGGTTGACGGGGTGTTCCACCAGCTCAGCATAGACAATGCTCTAGTCGCCATTACGGCTGACTACCCCGGTTTATCCCCGGCTTCCCAGGTGAGTACGACCGAAGTCCTGACACCGTCACCTTTTTAATGCTTATTTCTGACCACCATGTACCAACGGTGCTTTGCAGGAGGTGCCTTTTTGGCGGGAAGCCGAGCTTGCGGTGACCGACCAACCAAGGTTAGTGCGGCCCAGCAGGCGGAAGAGGAGTGCGGCGCGAATCAAAACGTCGCCGCAAAGGTATGGCGCACCATTGTCCTTTAAGGGAAAGACTCCTGGGAGGTATATCAATGCTCGTGATTCTTCCAGGAGAAAGAGCGCTCGCCGGACTGAGTCCGGAGAGGTTGCCAACCAAGCCTCTGCCAGCCAAGCTCCAACGCCTGGTCCGGAGAGGGAGGCGAGCGCAAGGCACGAGCCGGATGCTCCTCCAACGGAGGATGCCGACAGGTTGTCCGCTACTAGGTCTGAGGTGGAGAGCGCCATGAATCACAGGCGCCGTCGGATAGTTCTTCGTGACGCGTGTTTCTCCCCAGAGGCGTTGAATGCCTTTAATGCGGAAGATGCGCACCTCCGTGCTGCTCAAGATGGTTTAACCAGAGCCACGGAGCAGTATGTAAAAGACATACGGTGAGGAATTTTAATAGTTATATATGCCAGTAGCCCCCGAGACTTAAAATAGTTAAACTAACTGATTTAAGGATCATTTGTTATGCAGGATCTAACAGAGAAGAATACCCACCTGTCCCAGGAGCTTCAAGAATGCAAGGCCCAACTTGAGGCCGCACTGGCCGCTGTCGGGGGAGCCACAGAGAACCCCTCTGGTAATTCATATTTCGAAAAGAGAAATAGTTTATGAAGTGCGGCGTGTGTATAGTCTGACAATAATATTGCAGAAGGTGCCGGACTAGATCCGGACAAGCAACATCTGCTGTGCCAGCTGAAGGCCGGCGAGTAGGTGCTTATGAGGGTGCAGCAGGAGAGGAACAAACTCCAAGATGCCAACACCCAGCTGGGCGAAGAACTAAAAGATGTTCGGGTCCAGCTGTCTAACTCCATAAAGGAGAATCGGCGGCTTCGTCGCGGCATTTATAGTAAGTGCTTGAGCAAACTCTTTTGAAAAGAAGAGTTCAGTGAGGAAGTCGATTGACCGATATGTGTCTGTAGGTGTGCTCACGGGTCGTCCGACGGAGGAGATGCCTGGTTCTACGGGAGACCCTCTTCCCAAGCTACTGCAACTGCACGAACGTGTTCGGCAGGCAATGAGCGGCATCGTTCAGGCCTTATGGCCTTCTGTCTCCCTACCCGAGGGTCTTGGAGGGCTTGCTGAGAAGCTTCAGGGAGTACGGCGGCGTCTTCGTCTGTGGAAGATATCAGCCTGCCGTCAAGGCGCCAGGGAGGCCTAGGCCATGGTGAAGACGCGGTACCCGAAGTCTGATCCAAACCACATGGCCGAGGTCGGACCTGCGGGGCCCGATGGGAAGGAGATCCCTGTGAGTCTGATGTACGGCCAAGTAGAGTTGGCCGCGAAATATTCCCAACAAGACTCTAAATTAGACAGCTTGTTAGATGGGATTGAAGAGGAGTACAATCAGTCAGTTTGACGATGTAATTTAAAATGACATGTAAAATGCCTTCTAGACGGATTGTAGATCATTTGTCTTTGCGGACCTTTTCGCTTCAACCTCGGGACCCAACAGTTCGGAGTGTGTCCGAATACACTTACGGTTAAAAAAACCGGGGCATGCATGGAGACAAGGCGTAGGGGTCATAAGTGCTTTATCAGACAAGTGCCCAACTAGCTATGTTATATTACATGGTTAGTAAGAAACATCTTCCAGGGAGAATAGTTCCGTTAGGGGTTCCTTTCCCTGGGAGGCATGCCCTAAAGTGCATGACCGGACTGCGAAAAGAGCAGAAAAAGCATCTGGGGGAAGATAAATAAATAAGTAATAAATCATCTTTCAAGTCACCGACCGAATATTCCCTTAAGAACGCTAGCCTTCGGCTTCACCCAGTCTGAGGTACACATCCGGCTGACCCGGCAGTAACAATCGCAGAGGTGCTCCCTTTACCGCCTAGCTGAACAAACGGGAACGTCGGAGTAAGCACAGGAGCCAGGCAACCCGGCTTGGCCAAAACTTAAGTCATATTGATGCATATAATGGTGAGTAAAAGGTACATGCGGAAGTATGACACATGTGTTGGGCATGAAGCCCATATAGATAAGCTTCTGTTAAAGAAGCGCCCAGGTATAACGAGTGCGAGTAGCACGTCGAGTGAGTGCGAACAAAGCGTAGATCAGCCCTCAAGAGGCTTGTACTGAAAGAGGGAGGAAAAAGGAGGGAAAACAAAGATAGCAAAAAAATATGAAAGGTGGACGGAGGAAGGAGACGAACTCTGAGTCCGGCGCTAGGCGTAGAATCTTCGGAGACGGGCTGCGTTCCATGGGTTTGGCTCGAGTCGGTTGTTAGATGCGTCGCATAGACGGTATGCACCGCCGGTAAGGACTTGGTCGATGATGAAGGGACCTTCCCACTTGGGCTTAAGTTTGTCCTTTTTCTTGTCCGGCAGGCGTAGAACTAGCTCGCCAACATTGTAAGTTTTGGCCCGTACTTCTCTGCTTTGATATCTTCGAGCCTGCTGCTGATAGAATGTGGAACGGGATTTTGCCACATCGCGCTCCTCCTCTAAGGCGTCCAAACTGTCCTGCCGATCCAACTCGGCTTCTCTTTCTTCGTACATGCGCACGCGAGGTGAGTCATGAATTATATCGCAGGGCAAAACTGCCTCGGTGCCGTATACCATAAAAAATGGTGTGAATCCGGTAGTGCGGTTTGGCGTGGTCCGCAGCCCCCAGAGTACGGAGTCGAGCTCCTCTACCCAGTGCGTGTTAGATTCCGTGAGGGACCGCACTAATCTGGGTTTAATGCCGCTCATGATTAGACCATTTGCTCGTTCCACTTGACCGTTAGTTTGAGGGTGGTAGACTGAAGCGTAGTCGAGCTTGATGCCCATGTTTTTGCACCAGAGTTTAACCTCGTCGGCCGTGAAATTCGTGCCGTTATCAGTGATGATGCTGTGGGGGACGCCAAAATGGTGTACTACCCCGGATATGAAGTCTATCACAGGTCCGGATTCTGCCGTTTTAACCGGCTTGGCCTCTATCCATTTGGTGAATTTGTCCACCATGACCAATAAATATTTGTGCTTGTGGGTTCCCCCTTTAAGGGGTCCAACCATGTCAAGCCCCCAGACCGCGAACGGCCAAGTGATGGGTATAGTTTTGAGGGCAGTGGGTGGCATGTGGCTTTGATTAGCAAAGAGCTGGCAACCAACGCATCGTTGGACTAAGTCCTGAGCATCTGCCCGGGCTGTCGGCCAATAGAATCCTGTACGGAAGGCCTTGCCTACAAGGGCCCGGGCTGCAGCGTGGTGCCTGCCGAGTCCGGCGTGAATTTCAGCCAGGAGATTTCGCCCTTCCTCTTCGGAGATACACCTTTGAAGGACTACGGTTGTGCTTTTCTTATACAGTTCTCCCTCATGGACCTTGTAGGCTTTAGATCGCCGAACTATGCAGCGGGCCTCATTTTGGTCTTCGGGAAGTTCCTGCCTGATTAAGTAGGATAGGAATGGTTCTGTCAACGGGGCAATTACTGCCATTATTTCATGGGCTAAAGGTGTTATTTCATTGGCTGAGCCACCAATTATGTCAGAATGTTTTGTGTTGGGTGGTGCAGTTGGTTCCGGGTTGTTATTTCCGGACTCCTCTTCCCATAATATGGATGGCTTAAAGAGCCGTTCCAGGAAGATGTTTGGAGGGACGGCGTCGCGTTTTGTGCCGATGCGTGCCAACACGTCTGCTGCCTAGTTATTATCCCGGGCTACATGGTGGAATTCGAGTCCTTCGAACCGGGCTGACATTTTTAGGATGGCGTTGCGGTAGGCTGCCACTTTTGGATCTTTGGCATCAAAGTCTCCATTTACTTGGGATATTGCGAGGTTTGAATCCCCGCGCACCTCTAGGCGTTGAATACCCATGGAGATTGCCATCCGGAGGCCATGTAGAAGGGCCTCGTATTCGGCTGCATTGTTGGAGTCCATGTACATTATTTGAAGTACGTATTGGACTGTGTCTCCGGTTGGGGACGTCAAGACGACGCCAGCCCCCAAGCCAGCCAACATTTTGGAGCCGTCGAAATGCATGATCCAATTGGAGTATGCGCCGTACTCTTTAGGGAGTTCGGCTTCGGTCCATTCGGCGATGAAGTCAGCCAAAACTTGCGACTTTATAGCTCGCCGTGGTTTGTAGGTTATGTCAAATGGTAAGAGCTCAATGGCCCATTTTGCAATCCTGCCCGTCGCGTCATGATTATTTATAATATCGTTGAGAGGTACTTCGGAGGCCACCGTTATGGAACACTCTTGAAAGTAGTGTCACAGCTTCCGGGATGCCATGAACACCGCGTACGCTATCTTTTGATAATGTGGGTACCGGGACTTGCACGGAGTTAAAACAGTGGATACGTAGTACACTGGTTTTTGAAGAGGGAATTTTTGCCCTTCTGTTTCTCGCTCGACAACGAGTACGGCACTGACAACTTGATGTGTTGCCGCGATATATAATAACATGGGCTCGCCCAAGTTGGGCGCGGCCAGGACCAGATTTGTTGCCAATATGGCCTTAATTTCTTCGAGTCCGGCCGTGGCAGCATCCGTCCATTCAAAGTGTTCGGTGCGCCGGAGGAGGCGATAGAGGGGCAGCGCCTTTTCTCCCAAACGGGAGATGAAGTGGCTTAGAGCCGCCATGCAACCCGTCAATTTTTGTATCTGTTTGAGGTCTTTTGGGATATCCAATTGTGACAGAGCCCGGATCTTGGCTGGGTTTTCTTCAATTCCTCTAGCGGATACAATGAAGCCCAAGAGCTTACCGGCTGGTACGCCGAAAAAACATTTTTCCGGGTTGAGCTTAATGTCGTATGCTTGGAGGTTGTCGAATGTAAGCCTCAAATCGTCTATTAGAGTTTCGACGTGTTTGGTCTTAACGACCACATCGTCTACGTACGCCTCCACTGTTTTGCCTATCTAGGTGGCCAGACATGTCTGAATCATGCGCTGATATGTTGCGCCGGCGTTTTTGAGTCCGAAGGGCATTGTGTTGAAGCAGAATGGTCCGTACGGAGTAATGAATGCCGTTGCGGCCTGGTCTTTTTTGCCATCTTAATTTGATGGTATCCGGAGTATGCGTCGAGGAAGCACAATGAATCGTGTCCTGCGGTGGCGTCGATGATTTGGTCGATGCGGGGGAGAGGGAAAGGGTCCTTTGGACAGGCCTTGTTAAGGTCTTTGAAATCGACACAAAGGCGCCAGGATTTGTCCTTTTTGGGTACCATTACCAGGTTGGCTAGCCAGTCCGGATGTTTTATATCTCTGATGAATCCGGCTTCTAAGAGTTTGGCTAGCTCCTCTCCCATTGCCTGTCTTTTGGGTTCGGAAAATCGCCGAAGAGCCTGTTTGACTGGCTTGAATCCTTTTAGGATATTTAGGCTGTGTTCTGGCAGCCTGCGTGGGATTCCTGGCATGTCTGAAGGGTGCCAGGCAAAAATGTCCCAATTTTCCCGAAGGAATTCTCATAGTGCGGCTTCTACATCAGGATTTAATTGTGCCCCAATGGAGGCCGTCTTTATAGGGTCCGTTGGATGGACCTGGAATTTTACTATTTCGTCTGCTGGTTTAAAAGAGGTGGATTTAGACCTCTTATCGAGTATCACATCGTCCCTATCCACCGTGGAGCGCAGCGCAGTGAGTTCCTTTGCCGCTAGGGCTTCGGATAATTCCTCTAGGGCCAGTGCGGCTGTCTTATTTTCAGCGCGGAGTGCTATATCTGGATCACTGGCAAGAGTGATTATTCCATTGGGCCCGGGCATTTTGAGCTTCATGTACCCGTAATGGGGTATAGCTTGGAAAATTGTGAATGCCTCTCGCCCTAACAAGGCGTGATATCCGTTGCCGAATGGGGCCACTTGGAATGTGACCTCTTCGGACCTGTAATTGTCCGGCGAGCCGAACACTACGTCTAGTGTGATTTTTCCTGCGCAGCGTACTTCTTGACTAGGGATTATTCCTCTGAAGGTTGTGCTGCTTCGCTCAATGCGGCTCCAGTTAATTTCCATTTTTTGGAGGGTTTCCTCGTAGATGAGGTTTAATCCGCTGCCGCCATCCATGAGTACCTTGGTAAGACGAAAGCCGTCCACTATCGGACTGAGGACCAATGCGGCTGGTGCTCGAGCTGTTCGGAATTTAGGTTTGTCGCTGGCATTGAAGGTGATAGCCGTGTCGCTCCATGGATTTATTGTTGCTACTTGGTAGACTTCGGCGAGGCTGCGGATTGTTCGTTTCCGCATGTTATTGGATGCGAAAGTCTCGAAGACTGTTGATACCGTACTGGTACTGTTGGGCTGGTTGCCCGGGGCTAGGAAGCTTTCGCCACTTTTGGCCACCTGCCGTAATATCCAACATGCTCGAAGGCTATGTGTTGGAGTGGCTCCCTCCATACTGTGGATTTTACAGGGTCCGTTGAGCCATCCCTCCAGTACGGTTCCGTGCCCTTTAGGGGGTTTCTGCTTTTTGGTTTTTAACCCAGGTGCTTGAGTATGACGCACCCTTTTAGTTCGAACTAGGGTTGTATTCAGGGCCGGATTGTCCCAAAACCTGGTTTCGGTTTTCCAGGCACTCTCCATCGCATAATATTTTTGTACAATGGTCGCCAGATCGGCAAAGCGTGTAACTTCGCGACGACTTATGGCGTTCATGATTCCCTTGTCCGTGCAATTGTTGCAGAAAATTGAGATTGCGCTTTCCTCACGGCAGTCTTTTATCCTGTCCATGACCAGGAGAAATCTGGCCCAGTAGTGATGTACTGTTTCATCGGGCTCTTGACGTATTTGAGATAGATCGCTTATGTTTGGGTGGGCGGGCAGAATTAAATTCCGAACCCCGCCCGGTCTGAGGCTCAAAGGCCGAGAAGTTTCCGGATTTGGAAGCTTGGATTGCTGGATGTTATCCGACAAATCTGATCTGATGCCTGACTTTAGGTTCAGTACTCGATTGACATCCGTCCTTCCGCAGGAATCCGGAGTGAAGGGATCGGGAATCCGGACATAACTGGTTTTTAACATAGAGGAAGAGTTGCCGCGTTGTTCCTCTACCACGACAACATGGTGGGTAGCCTGGGGAGAGTAAATTTCTCTCAGATCGGTTTTAAGCCCAATCTGATCATAGTCTGTGGCGACTCCCAGGGCGGCGATGCGATCCAAGAGCTCATTTACGGAGGAGAGCTCCATTGGATCTAGCTGCTCGGCGAATTCCGAGTTGATGTGAAGATCGCTTTTGATGACTCGAGAGGTCATTGTCAGAGCGGCGGCCAAACAGGCGGTCATAAGAAAACCGCCTAGCCGGATAGTTTGGCCGGGGGCCAAAGCTCCCTTGATTACGGCGTCGTCTTTAACGACAGGAAAAGGCATCCCTCCTGATTGCGACAGCATAGAGGAACTCTCAATGAAAGCACCAATGTCGGTGTCAAAACCGGCGGATCTCGGGTAGGGGGTCCCGAACTGTGTGTCTAGGCGGATGGTAACAGGAGACAAGGGACACGATGTTTTACCCAGGTTTGGGCCCTCTTGATGGAGGTAAAACCCTACGTCCTGCTTGATTGATATTGATGATGTGGGTATCACAAGAGTAGATCTACCACGAGATCAAGGAGGCTAAACCCTAGAAGCTAGCCTATGGTATGATTGTTTTTCTACGGACTAAAGCCATCCGGTTTATATAGACACCGGAGAGGGATAGGGTTACACAGAGTCGGTTACAATGGTAGGAGATCTACATATCCGTATCGCCAAGCTTGCCTTCCACGCCAAGGAAAGTCCCATCCGGACACGGGACGAAGTCTTCAATCTTGTATCTTCATAGTCTTGGAGTCCCGCCGATGATGATAGTCCGGCTATCCGGACACCCCCTAGTCCAGGACTCCCTCAATGCCCAACTGGTCCAGCCCGTCTCCTCCGGTCGCCTCCCTCCTCTCTGTTCCCCCGACCCGAGCAGCTACAGGGGCTCGTCCCCGCCGGACCAGCCATGCCGGCGCCGTCCCGAGGGGATAAGGGCGACGCCTCGGGCTCCCCTCATCTCGTCCCGCCCACTTGCCCCCTCTCGCTCGCCTCTGCACCTCCCCTCCCCCAGATCCACCTCTCCCCTTTCCTCTCACTCGATCCTGAGCGCGCCCGTCGCCATGGCCGCGCCATAGCCACGGCCACTTTCCTCCCCGCATCGCGCCTCCCTATCCATACTCTCCGTCGGCGTCGTCTACGTTGCCTACATCAAGCGCCTGGAGCTGGGGAGCACCGGAGCGCCCACATCGCCGCCTTCTTCCTCCTCTGCCTTGCCGGACTCCGTCGACTACTCCGACTCCAACAGGCCTCCCCGAGCATGCTACTGTCCCCCTACAGCCTCGCCGGGAGCTTCTCCTCCTCCTCCCCACTCCTTTCACTCTCATGCGCCTCCTAGCTAGCTCACCAGCCGTCTCCCGAGCGCGTTGCCGCTGATGAGCGCGACGCCGTGACCATAGTCACCGTGACATGCGGCCGAGCACTGCATCGTGCTCCTGGGGGTCCCGGGGCCCAACGCGCGCGTCCGCTGCTCTCGCCGAGCCCCGTAGCCCGATCCCCGCCAACGCCCGTTCCGGCCTTCCGCCCCGCTCGAAGCCGTCGTTGATGCAGCCCGCCCCAGCCCGAGCTAAGGCCGCAGTTGGATGCGCCGCTCCTCCCGCGTCCGAACGAGCCTGGCCACGCTCGAAACGGACCTCTGTGGCGCGTTTCCGGCAAGGTCCCAAGCGCCTCTGCAGTGTTTTCGGTCGCCGGCGTTCAGCCGCCAGCCACCGCCGACGTGGAACACCTAGGGCCACCCCCTGGGTCACTGCCAGTGGGCCCCCTGGCCCCCTGTTGACCAGTTGACCTAGTCAACTGTGCTAACTGAGCAGGCCCCAGCCACTGACATGCGGGCCCCACCGCTTAATCCTCTAATTAAAATGTTTTAATAATTAAAACTAATTAGTTTAACTAATTAGTCTATGACATGTGGGGCCTACCTACTAAATAACTCTATTTAGTTAGTTTTAAACTTCTGTTAGTCCACTCTCTATGATAGGTGGGACCCACTGGTTAGTTTGACCTGGTCAGCCGTCCTGTTGACTGCTGACGTCACAGTGATGTCATGCTGACATAGTTTTTCTTTTCTGATAATTTATTTAATTCCAGAATATTGTTTAAATCTTTGAAAAATCATAGAAAATAATTTGTAACTCGGATGAAAATGTTTTCTACATGAAAGTTGCTCAAAACAACGAGACGAATCTGAACACACGGTCCATTCGTCCTCTGCACATCCCTAGCATAGAAAACATGCAACCTTTTCCCTCCGGTTCATCTGTCTGACAAATGCCCGGAACCGGGAAAACTTTCCCGGATGTTTCCCCCTTCGCCAGTATCGCCTAGCGCTGCGTTAGAACACTTCTAGCCTCGCTTATTGTCTTGTTATGCATATGTTTGCATGTATTTACTGTTTTCTCCCCCATCTTCTCTTCGGTAGACCCCGTGACGGCTGCCGATGCCGCTGTGATCGACTACGTCGACGATGACCCCTCCTTCTCGCCTGAGTAACCAGGCAAGCCCCCCCTTTGATCATCCCGATATCGCACATTCTATATTCTCATGCTTGCATCAGATTTTGCTATTGTTATTGTTTGCTCCGATTCTGATGCATAGCCTACTTTCTTACCTGCTACTGTTACCTACCTGCTTATCCTAAACTGCTTAGTATAGGTTGGTTAGTGATCCATCAGTGACCCCCACTTGTCCTTGTTGCCCCTTCTTCATCATCGACGACTCAATCAACGTGATCGACGACCAGATCCCGACACCTCACATCACATCATGCCCCTTTTGTTGCTTGACTCTACAGAGCTACTAACAAGTGCCGAGGGTGATCCCTCATAACGCACTCCTAATGATAATTCTGTAGTGTAGCTATTCGGTCGTGGTCATCGAGGGTGATTTCCTCTTTCACCATTCCCGATACGACTCTGTTGTTTAACACCTCAAGTGTGAACCTCGAGGGTGGTCCCTCTTATGTTCACCTTGATGATTACATTGAGTGGAATCCACTGGGGGTGATTCCTCGGGTTTTCCCCTTGATGTTTGGACGCATAGTTACCTTGACTTTACTTGAGACCTTGGTGAAAGTCGGGCGGGCCCAGAGAGCACCTGCAAAATAATTACGTGGCACGGCCAGGCATTCTGGGCTCTTGTCGTAAGTCCACGAGACGGGGCGACGGGGTCACTTTCGATCGTGAGTCTCTGCTCATCTCCGCAAGCTAATAATACACTATGGTTTGGGTATTTGTTCTGAGTTGGCCTCTGGCCTTTATGCACCAACCACCACGTGAGAATAGTTATGGGCCTCGACGTCGTGGTATCAGCCGAAGCTTTGTCAGATGTCCAGTTCAGCAGTGTGGCACGGCTGGGCCGGCACCATCCTGTAGTGGTGGAGCCTGGACCCGCCCTGTACGCAATGATCCGGAGTGCAACGGGCGATGGGCCCAGACCCCGGAGCGCTTAGGATGTAGACCGGCGGGGACCTCTCTGCTGAGCCTAGGTAGGGCTGCGACATGTTGATCTTCCGAGGCCGGGCATTGACCCCAGAAAGGTGTGTCCGGCCAGAGTGATCGAGCATGTTGGAAAACATGGTGCACCCCTGCAGGGAAGATTATCTATTAATAGCCGTGTCCACGGTAACGGACGTTCAGACTTATATCCTGATCTTATACAACTACGAATGGATACTTGAATATGTGGCTCCGGGATTGCTTTCTCGCAGGGAGTCGAGGAAGGATCTCTGGGCATTAATGTTACAACATGCTTGTTAATTATAAACTGCTATTCTTTACTCTTCTACATGCTGCAAGATGCTCGAAGCTGCTTGAAGATGCTAGTCTTTGATAGGCTAGGCCTTCCCTCTCTATTCTGGCATTCTGCAGTTCAGTCCACTGATACAACCCTTCCTTTTGATACCAATGCATACTTAGTATAGATCTGATGCTTGCGAGTACTTTGGATGAGTACTCACGGTTGCTTTGCTACCCCTCCCCCCTTCTTTCTTCTTTCCGGTTGATGCAACCAGATGGTGGATCCCTGGAGCCAGATGCCACCGCCGATGGATGCTACTACGTGAAGATCACCGATGACCAGGAGTAGTTAGGAGGTCCCAGGCAGGAGGCCTTGCCTCTTCGATCGTGTTGCTTCTGTGCTAGCCTTCTTAAGGCATCCTTGTTTAACTTATGTCTATACTCAGATATTGTTGCTTCCGGTGACTCTTGTGTATCGAGCTTGTATTCGAGCCCTCGAGGCCCCTGGCTTGTAATATAAAGCTTGTATTATTTCATTTTGTGTCTAGAGTTGTGTTTGTGATATCTTCCCGTGAGTCCCTGATATTGATCGTACACATTTGCGTGTATGATTAGTGTACGATTGAATCGGGGGCGTCACATCTCTAGCGTTCTTCCCACTTCGGCGTCTCCGGTCGAGCTGGGGGTGAGGTGTAGAAGGAGTCCCGTGTTCTAACCCCTCCACAGGACCACACCATTCAGAGTGGCGAGTTGGGGGTGAGATGCGGGAAGGAGTCCGTGTCATAACCCCTACGCAGGATTGCGCCGAGCAGGTTGGACGGGGGACGATGGTTTCCGCGGGAGAAAGGGGGGATAGGACCAGTGAGCAGGCGTCTCCACGGTCTCATTCCCCCTTGACCTCTGCAGCGGAGGTCTGCTCCACTATGACCTACCCTCCTTCACCGACAATAAGGGAGGGGCATGGGAGTACTGACCGTACCCCTCGCGAGAGGACGATGGAGGAGCTCATCACTTTTGGCGGGATAGCGGATCCGGTCTCGGCTGGTAGGCGTGTCAGCAACCAGATCCAGGGACAGCCGGATGCGAATGACCTGCAGCTAGCGCGTGCCAAGAGGGCTGCCATGCTTCGTCATGCCGAGACTACTGTAGGTGCGTCTTTTGATAAAAGTTATTCCATTTTACACTTCTCTGAGAATGGAATAGTTGATAAGGCAAACGACTTAGGAATTTTGTTGGGATCAAATGAAACCGAGGTCGTCAAATCCGTTAATGATCTTTTAGACTTGGAAGCGGAGAGGGCTTTTGAGATCATTCATAATCTTGCCTCTATCCAACCTATGAATGACAATGACATGAATAATTTAGGAATTAACGACATTGCAAATATATGTAATAATTTGCTGCCTAATATTGAGGGTGAGGATGAGGAGGATGTTGAGTACACAAATACGGTACAACCGCTCTTGATGGAGGAAGCAGTGTCTATCATAGATAATATTATCGTCCCGCAGAGTGGTGCGGAGAAGCCCAAACAACCCTGGAAGCGGAAAATTTATCCTACTTCGGAAGTATGCAGAAGTGCTAGAGTTAAGCTTAAGAAAAAAATTCATGATGACTCATGAAAGGACTCTTTTGGAATAGGAGAGGTCTAGCAAACTTGGCTAAACAAAGATTCTTAGCAGAGACAACGTTAGAGCATCACTTAGATTTTATTGCACTTTTGGAAAGTGGACGAGATAATTTCACATCCCAATTCCTTCAAACCCTCTCCAGTGGTATCGATTTTGACTGGCACATTCTACCTCCTAGAGGAAGATCCGGCGGGATTTTACTAGGAGTACGGTGTAAGACGTTAGAGGTGCTTAATGTGGTTCAGGGAGATGATGACCCGCAAGTATACATGATAGTTGTAGCCTCTTTCGATAAGTAAGAGTGTCGAACCCAACGAGGAGCTAAAGGAAGAACAAATACTCTCTAAAGTCCTATTGGCCACAGATACGACTCTACGCACGCTTGACGTTCTCTTTACCTAGAACAAGTATGAAACTAGAAGTACTTTGTAGGTGTGATAGGATAGGTTTGCAAGATAATAAAGAACACGTAAATAAAAAGTAGGGGCTGTTTAGATAAAGATGCAATAAAGTAAATATAGTGAGTGTGGGAAAGTGGTGGTGGGAGTGGTGAAAGTGTCCCTAAGCAATTGACTACGTTACTAGACCGATAGCAAGTTTTATGTGGGAGAGGCATAAGCTAACATACTTTCTCTTCTTGGATCATATGCACTTATGATTGGAACTCTAGCAAGCATCTGCAACTACTAAAGATTCATTAAGGTAAAACCCAACCATAGCATTAAAGCATCAAGTCCCCTTTTACCCCATACGCAACAATCCCCTTACTCAGGTTTGTGTTTCAGTCACTCACGCAACCCACTATAAGCGAATCATGAACGTATTGCAACACCCTACAACGGTACTCCCTCACACTTGCGCGACACGGAGGGCACAATAGGATAGCAACATAACCACAAGAAAATTAAACCAATCATAGCAACTCATCAATCACCGATAGGACAATGAAAATCTACTAAGACTTCATAGGACGATAACACATCATTGGATAATAATATGAAGCATAAAGCACCATGTTCAAGTAGAGCGTACAGCGGGTTGCGGGAGAGTGGACCGTTGAATATAGAAGGGGGAAGGTGATGGAGATGTTGGTGAAGATGACGGCGGCGTTGGTGAAGATCGCGGTGATGATGATGGCCCCCGGCAGCGCTCCGGCGCCACCAGAAGCAAGGGGGAGAGAGCCCCCCTTCTTCTTCTTCTTCCTTGACCTCCTCCCTAGATGGGAGAAGGGTTTCCCCTCTGGTCCTTGGCTCCCATGGCGTGGGAGGGGCGAGAGCTCCTCCGAGATTGGATTTATCTCTTTGTTTCTGCGTTCCCTGATTCTACCCCTTCACCGTTTCCTTTATATCTGGAGATTCGTAACTCCGATTGGGGTGAATCTTTCGCCCAGATTTTTCTCATAAAATTAGCTTTCTTGTGGAAAAAGTAGAGACTCAACTGCCTTACGGGTGGCCCACGAGAGCCCAGTGCGTGCCCAGGGGTAGGGGGCATGCCCCCCTGTCTCGTGGCCACCTCAGACACTATTTCGCGTTGATTCTTCCTCCGGAAAATCCCAAATATTCCAAAATAATTCTCCATCCGTTTTTATACCGTTTGGATTCCATTTGATATTGGTTTTCTGTGAAACATAAAACATGCAACAAGCAGGAACTGGCACTGGGCACTGGATCAATATGTTAGTCCCAAAAAATAGTATAAAAAGTTGCCAAAAGTATATAAAAGTTGAATAATATTGGCATGGAACAATAAAAAATTATAGATACGATGGAGACGTATCAGGAGACTTTGCGGTTAAATTCAGGGTAAGATCAAAATTGGATGGGTTCTGATGGTCGCTAGTTGCGGTATATGGGGCAGCACAACCTGAATTTAAACCTGATTTTCTAGCCGATCTAG
>NC_041381.1:564388606-564408956 GCF_002162155.2 Triticum dicoccoides | reverse complement strand
AATATCATTAGGAGGAGAGAAGAAAAGAATAATGACAATTTTGATGGACATTGGTCTATGATGTTTAACATAATTATCGGGAGCCTCAATTTGAGAGAAATTGAGCTCACCGGTAGATAGTTTACATGGGCCAACTCGCTACCTGTTCCGACTTATGAAAATCTTGATAGGGTACTTGCTAGTGTGGAGTAGGAACAAAAATATCCGTTGGTGTCGTTTCATGCGATGTAGAGAGCGATCTCGGATCATACACCACTCTTTTTAGATTCGGGCGAGGCTACACATGTGGCAAATAAAAATATCTTCTCCTTCGAGCAAAGCTGGTTTGAGCGAGAAGGATTTATGGAGATGATTGCACGCGAATGGGCTAAGCCGGTTACGGGAAGGACATCTGTCGAGAGATGGCAGAATAAAATTAGACACCTCCGACAATTTCTGAGAGGATGGGCCAGGAATGAGAGTGGGATTTATAAGCAAAAAAAAGAACGTCTAACTCAACTCATTGAGGCACTAGATGTAAAGGCTGAAACCACTCTCCTTTCTGTTAGTGAGCATCGAACCAAGTCAGAGGTTGAGCAAGGCCTACGTGCTCTCCTGAGAGAGGAGGAACTCAAGTGGGAATTGCGTGCGAAAACGCTTAAGGTTGTCCAAGGGGACGACAACACACAATTCTTCCATATGGTTGCGAATGGTAAACATAGGAAGAAGAAAATCATACAGCTTGAACAGGACGAGGGGACAATAGTGGGACATGAAAATCTGAAAGCGTATATTTCCAACTATTATAAAAGCCTTTTTGGACCCCCAAATACATACAAGGTGTCTCTTGATGAGTCTGCGATTGATGATATACCTCAATTATAGGCAGCGAAGAACGTTGTTCTCTCTGCACCGTTTACTGAAAAAGAAATTCATCAGGCCATAACCCAAATGAAGCCGAATAAAGCACCGAGACCAGATATGTTTCCAGCTGAATTCTATAAGAAATGTTGGCATATCATTAAAGATGATTTTATGCCTATGTTTCACGATTTTTTCGATGGCCATTTGGAGTTGTTTCACCTCAACTTTGGTACGATAACGTTGTTACCTAAGAAGAATGAGGCAGTCCGGATCGAACAATTCCGACCCATTTGCCTGGTGAATGTGAGTTTTAAAATTTTCACAAAGGTAGGAACCAATAGATTGACACAAATTGCTCACTCAGTGGTTCAACCTAGTCAGACAACTTTCATGCCTGGACGACACATACTAGAAGGAGTGGTTGTCTTACATGAAACATCCATGAGATTCACTCGAAGAAACTAGACGGGGTTATCTTAAAAGTGGATTTTGAGAAGGCTTATGATAAAGTAAAATGGCCTTTTCTTCAGCAGGCAATGCACATGAAGGGTTTTAGTGAAACCTGGAGGAACCAGGTGGATACTCAAGTCCAGAAAGGTAGTGTCAGAATTAAGGTGAACGATGACATCGGTCACTACTTCCAGACGCATAAGGGGTTGAGACAAGGGGATTCCATGTCACCTCTTCTATTCAATATTGTGGCAGATATGTTGGCCGTCATTATTGGCAGGGCCAAGCAGCATGGCCATGTAGAGGGTCTAGTTCCTCATCTAGTTGATGGAGGGGTGTCCATTCTACAATATGCTGATGATACTATTCTTTTGATGGAACATGACATGGCTAAGGCACGTAACATGAAACTTATCTTGTGTCTATTCGAACAATTGTCTGGCTTAAAAATCAATTTTTATAAGAGCGAGGTGTTCTGTTTTGGGAAAGCCAAAGATGAGGAATATACTTACAGACAATTGTTTGGATGCGAATTAGGTGCTTTACCATTCAGTTACTTGGGTATTCCGATTCATCACCGTAAGCTATCCAATAAAGAATGGAAATGTATTGAAAAACGAATTGAAAAAAAACTCAGCTGCTGGAAGGGCAAGCTGATGTCATATGGAGGTCGACTAGTTTTGATTAACTCAGTATTGACTGGCAGGCCAATGTTTTTACTTTCGTTCTTCGAAATTCTGAAAGGGGTCCGAAAGCGACTTGATTTCTTTAGATCTCATTTCTTTTGGCAGTCTGATGAGGCCAAGAGGAAATACCGTCTCGCGCGATGGGATATCCTTTGTCGACCTAAAGACCAAGGGGGCCTCGGTATTGAGAATTTGGAGATTAAGAATAAATGCCTTATGAGCAAATGGTTGTACAGGTTAAAGACAGAGCCGGAGGGCATGTGGCCTCAAATCCCGCGCAATAAGTATTTGCACTCGAAAACGCTAGCCCAATCTACCATCAGACCGACTGATTCGCCGTTCTGAAGGGACTTATGAGAACGAAGGATATGTTCTTTCGTAGGGTCAAATTCTTGGTTGGCAACGGGATGTCAACAAGATTTTGGGAGGATACGTGGTTAGGAGAGACACCTCTGACCTTACAATATCCTACCCTTTACAATATTGTGCAACGTAAGGAAGATTACATAGGTATCGTCCTTCAAACTATTCCCTTAAACATCCAGTTTAGACGTGGGTGAGAGATGGACAACCTGGGTGCACTTCGTTCGGAGATTGATTGAAGTTCGACTCTCCGACATGCCGGACTCAACACAATGGAAAGTTAACTAAAAATGGGATATTTACAGTGAAATCCTTTTATACGGATCTGATTAATTCTGGCCCCCTCTCAAGATCACTACATATATGGAAGGTTAAGGTTCCTTTGCGGATTAAATTTTTTATGTGGTTTGTCCACAAGCAAGTAATACTCACAAAGGACAACTCACTTAAGAGGCGATGGGTAGGCAACTTGCGGTGTTGTTTTTGTGCTCAGGATGAGACAATACAATATTTATTCCTTGAATGCCCACTTGCCAAGTTATTTTGGAGAACGATTCATATAGTTTTTAATATTACTATGGGTTATATGGAACTGCAGAAATGATATGATTTTTAACAGACAACACAACTCCAGGTTATCTTCAGAGCTACAGCTTGGATCCGTACGTGGTCCTTACTCACTCCTATGAACTCCAGGGAGCCTTTGGTTACTGGGTGCAACTAATGGGAGATGATGGCTCGGGTTATATTCAACCGGTTCGGATGGCGTTTGCATAACAGGATAGGAGTCTAGAGAGCTTATCGTTATTTTTACCGTATCGGTTGTCTTTGTCCGCTTGTATTTTTCTGGTTTATGCACTTTGTTTTGCTCCGTTTGCGAGCTGTAAGACCTTTATGATGATATTTTTTGGATTTTTAATAAAAGGGTTGCATGCATCATCATGATGTAGAGGCCGGGGATATACCTCCATTTCCAAAAATCGTCATTCTCACAGTGCTATGGGGCAATGTCTAACCTAATGTTGAGTTTGGACGGCTCGGCCTGGTGATGGTGTAACTCATTGATGATGTCTCCTTGTGTTATCATGTGTCGGTGGTTCCAACGTTGATGTTGTTGTAGTCCTTATTCTAATATGGCCTTCTGTGTTTGCCTACGTGTTGTCTTCTGATATTATGTGTTGCCTTGACAACCTGCCTCTCGTGCTAGTGCTCCCTTGTACATGCTTATAACACAGCCGGTGCTCTGCATCTCTCCAACCACCTATTGCTTAGTAGGCTGCTCTTTGGGTTGTGTTGTCAATTATGTACATGGTGTGCTTTTTTATGTTTTCAGTGTTCAAATGATGTATTTACCCCTTGGGCTGTTAATATTTTTGACCGGGTTTCACTTGAGATCATATTCAACCCCCGCCCCACCCCCACCCCCGTTGGCTTTTCAAAAGAAAATCTTTACTAAAAAAATGGAAAACACAGTAAACATCTTTGATACCTATAATTTTTTTGCTCTTATGGAGTTGGAGTGTAAGAAAGTAACACAAAGAAATTGGTTGTCTTTTTTTTTATCCAAATAACCTAAGTGTTGAAGGTTCTTACGCACTAAAATCCTAGGAAAAAATAGTTTAAAAAAGTCGCTGAACAAAGACTATATAAGAGTACATGAAGAGACAACACATCCTTGCGAAAGCTCTTCTCCGCCACTGATCAAACTAAAGCCTGATCGACTTACGTCCAAAAACTGTCACTCGTGTGAAGCTTCCAGATCTAACGACATCAACTCGTGGCGTCTGAGTCCGATAACTAGAGGACCTTCTCGCGGCCGAATTTCGTGTTTTGACCCTTTTTGAATAGTATTTCAGGATCTGATCCCTGTTTAAATTTTTTTTCGAGATTTGACCCTTTTGCCTACCGCCAGGGCCTCTGGCGGTAGGTTTAGATAGCCTACCGCCATGGACCATGGCGGTAGGAAACTTATCCACGTCAGCGCGTGGAGACGGCGCCGTCCCCCTCCGTCGCACCCTACCGCCAAGGGCCCTGGCGGTAGGCTGTCTAACCATACCGCCAGGGGCCCTGGCGGTAGGGTCCGGGCAGTTATTTGCCCCGAAACTCCCGCGCCCCTGCCCATCTCCCCTCCCTCCCCTCCCCCCGTCGGCAGTTCATCCTTTTCTCCCCTAAGTCGCCCCTCTCTCCCTCTCTCACCCCCCCTTGGATCTTCACCGATTCTTCACCGTTTTGGCGGATTGAGATGGCCCCGAGGAGAGAACCGTAAGCTCCTCCGATCCCTCCAATTAGTTTTTGCAAACTTGCTACCGATTCGACGCATTATTTGCTTGAAATCCCTCATGTTTTTGAACTTAGATTGATTTTTTTCACCTAAGATTGATTGTAATTGTAGTTCTTAGTTCTTTAGTAAGTAGTGGTATTGGATATGTACTCTAATCAATAGTTCATATGTTAGTGTGAAGATGAACCCTAGTTCATAATTTTTTTTGTTAAAAATATTATGATGTAATGTTGATAAAGGGATGAACCCTAGTTTGATGATGCATGTGATATGATGATATGATCTAGTGTGAAGATGAACCCTAGTTTGATGATGCATGTTGATATGATGATATGAAGATGTTGTTTGGAAAATTTTGTTTAAAAATATGAAGCTATGATGTATGTTGGAGGTTTTTTTTGATATGATGCATGTTGATATGATTTGATCCATCATGTGTAGTAGATGTTGTTGGAGGAATATGCTTAAAATTTTATCTTGATATGATTTGAGTTCATTGTTTGTTTATGTATTCTTATGCTTATGATGCTTTTGTTTATGAAACTCTATTAAGGCGGCCACCTCTTGCGGACAACATCGGCCCACGGTACTGCATGCTGGACTGGGCATTCGACAAGGGTCATCATGCCCGTTTCATAGAGAACGGAGAGGTAAGTGATATGAAAGAAATTTTGATCAAAGTTCTCGGATTGATGAAAATGATTTCCTAACTTTTTGGCGTTCACTTTTTGACAGACGCTCCAGCCACTGCGCATGAGGGGTCACGGGGTTCATGGGCATATGGACTACGACGAGCGCTACGCGCCGTTCTTCAAGAGAGCCCGTCTGTTGGGTTTCGTGCTGCAGTTCAAGCGTCAGCCGCCGACGCTTGTCCACGCGGCTCTCACAGCTCTGATTAACCATTGGAGACCGGAGACCCATTCTTTCCATCTGCCATGCGGGGAGATGACGGTGACCCTAGAGGACTGGGGGATGATTACTGCAATGCCGATCGAGGGTCATGCACTCACCGGTCGAGTGGAGAGGGCCAACTGGCAGGAGAGCGTCACCACCCTCATCGGTGACTGCCCCGGTGCCAAGAGTAACCATACATCCGGTGTGCCGTTGATCTGGCTCTCGGAGCATCGGAAGACATGCCCCCAAGGCGCAGATGAGGCGACTGTGGAGTTGTACGCGAGGGCCTATCTGTGGTATATTCTCTCGGAGGTCGTGTTTCCAGACAGCTCCGGGAACTCTGCCAACTGGGCGTATCTATTCTTCCTAGCGGACTGGGATGCAGGGTACAGTTGGGGGACGGCATCTCTCACCTACCTATATCGTTCGGTAAGAGAGTGTCTAATTGCGTACCTACCTACGAAAGTGTGTCCATGACATTTTCTTATATCTGATCCTCATTTGATGTTTTGCAGCTTGACGACGCAACACAGAGGACGGGAGACAAGTCCAATATGGGTGGCTTTGTCTGGGCCTTCTCCATTTGGATGTGGGAGCGGCTGCCGGTGGGGCGTCCGGAGAAGTTGCGAAGACGCCCATGGGAAGACTATGGGGAAGAAAGCGACGGGACTCGAAACCCCACCGTAGCTTACGAGTGGGACGTTGTCAAACTCTACACGGGCCTAAACAAGACTTCGTACAAGACCTACACCAACGAGTTGGACGCTTTGACGCATACACAGGTATATGAACTCGCCCAACACCTTTCTCTTTGATTCCACTATTGACCGAGAGTGCGAACTTACCAAGGTATATGTAATAGGTAATCTGGTGCCCGTATCGACAAGAATGAGAGTGGGACTTTGATCTGAACGTGATGTGCGATGCGGACCGTGGTCTCTGGCGGTGCATCGTGCCCATGATCTGTGTGTACGCCGTCGAGTGGCATTTGCCACAACGCGTGGCCACGCAGTTTGGGATTTATTAGCATACCCCATCGGGCCAGCCCACCGATACCGGCGGCCACGCGCTCCACCTGTGAGCTCTTTGTTCTCCGTGAGATTATCATGTTTCTTGTTGCTTATGATGATCTCATTGCGCTTATGATGATTCTTGTTGCTTATGCCTTGCAGGATGAGTCGGCAGAAGAATCAGTCGATCACAGACTGGGGAGAGGAGCATAAGACTCATGTAACGGAGTGGAACCGACGGAGGTACCGTAAAGACGTGGAGAGGAGAGTGACTAACTGGGATGATTACCTGGGCCGACACATGAGGTGGTACGATGATGGCCAGAAGCACCGTCTTCGTCTCAGGCCTCGATGGACGGCGGAAGACATCGCGGAGCTGGAGTGGGCTGACCCCGATGAACAGGCATACCAGACCGGCATCAGAGACATGCACAGTGGATTTAGGGAGTTTGCACCCCTCATCAACAGAGTGGTAAGTTCGAACCGACGATTGATTTTAAAATATTTTATTCGTCATCGTGACTGACTTATGTCGTTGCAGTCCGGTGAGCTGAACAGATGCATCTTCGATGCCTCAGATGCACTAAGTGATCTTCCCGGGAGCATAGCATCGGAGACCTGATACGTCTGGGGGACGATGAAGGTACATTTTCAGCCTCCTCGGAACAGATGCATCTTTTTCACTTGCAATCAGTCGATCTGATACTTATTATGACCTTGCTTCATTGTGTGTGCAGAAGTTCGTGCAGCGTTGTCGCAAGCTGGTAGGGTTGCTTGGGTGTGCTGGAGCTGGGTCAGTTGAAGCTTATCAGCTTGTAGCCACACAGGGTATCATCGGCTCATTGAGCCATGCTCCCTCGTCGTCTAGGTTGGTTGGGGAGGAGGAGGATGAGGAGGAGGAGGAGGAGGAGGAGGAGGCCACATATGAAGAAGGGGAGGAGGAGGATGAGAGCAACGGGGAGGAGGAGTACGATGAAGATTATGGACCTCCAGCAACTCAAACGTCTCAAGCATCTCAGCTGCCGAAGAAGAGGAATCCGAAGACGAAGGATTTGCTGAGTCCGGAACCTTTCCAGAGACCAGTTCCTCGACGGCCCAAGAAGAAGACCGAAGAGACTCGTTCAAAGAGTAACGAGGACCGTACCTCCAAGAGGGGAAGGAGCAACTGATTATGCTCTTCGATAGTTGGCTCTTTTAGTTTGGTTGAACTTCGTTTGGTTGAACTTTTCTAGTGGTTATGAAGCTACATGGAACTATGTGTTTGCTATTTGTGGATCTATGTGTTTGCTATTTGTGAAACTATGTGGAACTCCGTTTACTAATTAGTTGAAGTTCGTTTGGAATGTTCTATGCACTTCAAATTTGTTAATGTGTATGTGATGCCCAAGTTTAATTGTTTGAGATCTGTGATATTGTTGTCATATTTGTGAAACTTGCTATAATATTACTGTCATATTGAATTTGAAAAGAAGCAAGCAATTAAACTTAAATTCATAAAAAACAGGACCCTACCGCCATGGGCTCTGGCGGTAGGGTAGCACAGCCTACCGCCAGGGCCCTTCAATTCTTTGTTACAGAAACATTACACTGAAACAGGACCCTACCGCCATGGGCTCTGGCGGTAGGGTCACACAGCCTACCGCCAGGGCTCCTGACGGTAGGTGCTTAACCACGTTCAGCGCAGTCAAACGGCCGCCGTCCCCCTCTGTCGCACCCCTACCGCCATGGGCCGTGGTGGTAGGCTATCTAACCCTACCGCCAGAGGCCCTGACGGTAGCAAAAGGATCAAATCTCGAAAAAAATTCATACAGGGGTCAGATCCTGAAATACTATCAAAAAGGTCAAAACACGAAATTCTGCCCCTTCTCGCTCATCGCGTCAGACGTTGGAGATGCAACGGAATCGATCAATCATACATGCAGCAGCAGGCCCTTATCTCGTTTGACATCACCATCCCTTCCCCTTTACAGATTCCATGCCAAATAAGTAATCATCATGCACGCTCCATCTAGCTAGGTCACTGCACGTTCTCTCCCAACCATTGGCCTCCGCCAACGTCAATGGCAAAGTTGCAAACCCCCCAACTCTCTCTCTCTCCCACGTATCGGCCAAAGCGGAGAGCAGATCGATCTGGCTCCTGCTTGCATTGTCGTACCGGCATCTCATTCCCGCACTCGCCTGCTTATTTTTATGCACGCCAACTCGTGCGTGGATGGTGCGTGCACCTGAGTGGCTCAGTAGCCCTCGGTGCTGTCCGAGTAAGGAGGGACGGAGAGAGAGAATAAGCAGCAACTTGCCGTCGTCGAGAGCAGGCCAGCAATGGCGACTTGCCCCGTAGCGAAAGCGTCGGAGCTTCTTTCCCGTAGCGTAGCACGATCGGTCGATAATGGGGTGTGGGCTAGCTCATTAGTTTGTTCCGGCACCGCGCGCGCGTGAATTAGGCGACGTTTTTCCGCGTCTGGCTAGCTAGCTTTTGCAGATTGGTTAGGCCGGGCATGTGAAAAGTTATGCTCTCCGTGCATGTAAGCTTGTGGATTCACCGAATGCATGAAAGGGCTTTTAAGCCTGGTGGGTGACGCGAACAAATTATATGGTTAGAAGGATCCATCAGAATTTAAGTCCTAAACTTGATATCGGTGTTCGCATTTTTTGGATTTATTTCAGGGCTTTCGGCGATGCACGTTCACGAGGAGGAGACGTCCCCGTCGACTACGAAGGCGTCAGTGATGAATTCGTCAATCTCAAGATGATATGCCGGCTCAGTCTCTCGGTGGCATTCATAGGGGTGATTGTATGCTCGTGTATGTGAGTGACTTCAATTGTACTGTGTTTAAATAAAAGCCCGGTGGGTGACTTTTTTTATCCTGCAGGAAACTTTCATTCTGTTCATCAATCATCATGGTAATATAAGAAACATCAGAAGTAAAACTTACATCCAGATTAGTAGACCATCTAGCGATGACTGCGAGCACTGTAATGAGCCCAAGGCTTACCACTATCATTACCCCTTACTCGTCAGGGTTGGGCAAACATTATTGTACTAGAAAGTCGAGAAGTTTGTATACTACAACAAGGTAGGTGAAGAATTGCTAGGGCGCCACGGCCACAATATTTGTTGTTTTCCACTTGATTCTAAAACTCCGACCGGTGAACAGTGGTTCTCCATAAGAAGTTTTTTTGATTCATAGGATTCTTAGAACACAGAAATGAAAAAAAGTACAAGATTAGAATGTCATTTTCTCTCGAATATTGCAGATTAAAAATTTGAGAAATTTAGGTGAAAGGGTGGTTGATAACAAAGAAAAAAGAAATGAATTATACCGAGATGTTTGGGTGAATGGAATTATTCTCTAGAATAGAGTGTAAATAAATAACATAAAAATCCTTAGGATTTCAATCCTGTGAATCAAATAACCAACACAGTCAAAATTCATAAGAATCCAAATCATTTAAAATTTTGTATAAAATTCATAAAAATACTTGCTTTGTAAAGTCATCAGTAATGGGAGCTCGTAAATTCATTTCATAAGACAATTATCAGTAATGGAAGATGCTCACATTTCTGGCCAGCTCTTGTGGATAAGCGACGATATGCCTTGATTTTAATTTTCGTTTTTCCCCTCCTCATCGTACCCCTTCCCCAAGCTCTATCATGTTTCTTTACTGCTTTTAATCCAATCCAGCCGTGGAGGAAACTAGCCCACTGCTGCTGTTTTGTAAAAATAAAAACAATTATTGCTAGCTTAGTACCAGTTCAGCTTCGCACCTTAATTTCACCTCCGATCATTCGCACACACACATAATTCAATATCACCCAAGCTATTTTTTTCAAATATATATACACAGACAAGTTCGATCCTGTACATCTTGTACTATGCATAATTTTTTTTTACTGTAACGCATAAATATATTGTACTTGATTTAGGCAAATTGGTGTGATAAATGATAAGAAGGGAGAATGGCAGAGGCAAATAGAGCTCTTGCACATTTTCGTTAATCCATAAACAAAATCTATGTATCGAATATGCTCGAAGATCTCGAAATGATCTTCAAGTTCCGGGGAGAATTTGCAAAACTCGGTTTCGGGTAGTTTTCTGGTCCTCAACCGGTACTTGTGGATTCAAAAGCTCAAGAAAAACATCACGCTATGTTGGTCAAAGAACAGCAGTTTTGCACATGTAGTTCTCTAGCAAAAACAAAATAATACATGAGATTTTGGAATACCATAAAAATAAAATCCAGCCATTTTGGGGGCGGAAAGAAGACAATCAGGAACTTTTCGAAAATTTGTTAGAAAAATTAGAAGCATTCTGAAAAATAAGAAAATAATTATTTCCATTGATTTAAATTATTTAAAAGTTCTCTCAAACTGTACGTTTGGTTTTTACATAATACCTGAACATTTTCTTATATTTCAAAATTTTATAAATAGATAATCCTTAATTTGTGCAGTAACCTGTCTAGTACTCCCTCTGTAATATAAGATGTTTTTGGGGTCCATGACAGAGTCAAAAACGTCGTATATTAAGTTACAGAGGTTGTATGTCTGTTTTTCTACCTTTGCCTGTTTATTTATTTAGTTTCTCCACTTGTCTAATTTCCCCTGATTTTTGTACAATTTCCTATTTTAAAATTCATACTCGTGGGAGCACAAAATTCCTCCGTGTCTTAGAATTGAGAGAGTTAGAGGAGTAACTTTATCAAAAAGGTGGTTGAAGTATGAGTTTAATGCCAACATAAGTTCCTTTCTTTTTGGAGAAAATGCCAACATAAGTTCCATCTCCATGTCACTGCACAAACTTAATGTGCAGCATAAGCTTTCTATTTCTTGCTCTAAGTATTTTCTATACTTTTAAGATGCGCTAAATCAAATAAGTTCCTTTTTTGGAGAATTGCCAACATAAGTTCCATCTCCATGTCACTGCACTAGTTTAATATGTGCAACATAAGCTTTCTATTTCCTACTCTACTTGAATCAATATGAGGCATTAATTATTGGTGATCCAATGACTAATGTTACTCCCTCCGTTCACAAATATAAGATGTTATAACTCTTATATTTGTAAACGGAGTGAGTACTATTTAGGTAAGATGCTACCAAAAAAATTGTAGGACTATTATGGACTCTGCACTTCTACAAATAAGGAACCAAATGATAATGCCAGAAAAGTAGGGAAATAAGTAAGGAATAGTAAACATATCCATTTCATTTTTGGTGTTGTTACCAGTATGCATGGAATGGCGCAAACTGTCGGCACACACTTCTTAGTAACAAATTATTAATTATTTAAGAATTGTTATGTTTCCAGTTTATGCAACAGATGCACCTAAACCAAGAAAACAATTATATTTGAATATTCCTTAGTTATTTGACTCTATGATGCTAACTAAATATATTTCTTGTACAAACCTATGACGGTATAAAAAAGCATCTATCAATTCATTGACAAATGTAGGACATATTTTGCAAACCAAAATGCATAGTACATAATGAAAAACTCTATATTTGGAAGTAGTTAACATGAGATCTGCCACAAATATCGTCTCCAACTGCATGTCATGTTATTTGCTTACCATGTTTATATAGCCAGGTTTTCCCCTGAGCAATCGACGGCTAGGGTAATGGGTAAAATTCTTCTTTTGCTCCTTAGAGGTGCGCAAGTGGGAGCATCTTAAAACTTCTCATGAAGATAAACCGCCCCATCTCTCCTTTTTTTTAGCAAACCAACCACGGTAGGAACGCTAGGCCAGCCTGACATATTTGAGGTGCACTGAAGGTCCTTTCACACCGATCTTTCTTATCTACCCTTAACTAGAAGCACTTATGCACCTACGGTTCTCTGCATAGTTACCAAAGTGATAGCTCAAGTTACCAGAAAGCAACAAGTGTCAAGTGTCATCTCAGTGGAGTCTGAATCCAACTCCACGTACCAGACACAACATTCTTGGGTGACGGCATACCCCTGCATTTTGTTGCACAGGCAGTATGTTCACCAAAGGAACTTTCCGAATGAATCTTTCGTGACGACTGTGCTTTTGTAGTGTGTACTTGCGTAACCATAGCACTCAGGAGCCTGCCACAACGTGCAACTTGATTCATGCCTATCCAGCTGCAGGCCATTTACTTGGTTGCCGCAAGGAAACCACCAACTCATGTCTGTCAGTTACTCCCTCCGTAAAGTGATCGAAACGCTCTTATATTGCTCCTTCCTTCCCAAAATCTTGGGCGCATTAGTTTTAGCATGCAATCCCATAATCTAAGGCGTAGTAAGTATTCTCTCTCGAGCAATTACAGTGACTCTAACTATGGCTTGTTATTTGGAAAGAATAAATTGTGGATGGGTCTTCCTTACGGTTAGCTACTAAAACGTGACTTGATACATCCGTATTTAGATAAATTTAAGACAACGTGCAACTTGATTCATGCCTATCCAGCTGCAGGCCATTTACTTGGTTGCCGTAAGGAAACCACCAACTCATGTATGTTAGTTACTCCCTCCATAAAGTGATTAAAGGCTCTTATATTGCTCCCTCCTTCCGAAAATCTTGGGCGCATTAGTTTTAGCATGCAATCCCATAATCTAAGGCGCAGTAAGTATTCTCTCTCGAGCAGTTACAGTGACGCTAACTATGGCTTGTTATTTGAAAAGAATAAATTGTGGATGGGTCTTCCTTGCGGTTAGCTACTTAAACGTGACTTGATACATCCGTATTTAGATAAATTTAAGACAAGAATTTTGGGACGGAGGGAGTATAATAAAGGAGTCGCTGGTTGAGGGCCCTCCAAAATCAAAGTTTGATCGGCGGCGTTCAGATTGGATCGCTCAACCATGACTTAGTCAGAGAGGAGATCGTGGGGTTAGAGAGGAGATCGTGGGAGGCAATTTTCCTCGTCCAGCCTACGACCGCTCAAGTAACGCCCACCTGCGCTAATTTTCGTGCAAAAACGTTAGACGCCCAAGATTTTGGGAAGGAGGGAGTAGTTTACAGAGGGAATACAACATTTGGGAGTCCGAAATCATTGATCTTGTAGTTTTCCTTTGGAGAAACACTATTATTATAGGGTTGTACACGCGGTAGAAAAATTACGCCAATCTGTTGAAATAGGTATGCAATATTGTTGGGACAGTTTATAGATCAGGCGGGAAAAATAATAGTTTCTGTCGATTCTGTCTGAACCGTTCGATAATCTCAATCCAACGTCATCCCATCTTGGTCCCAGGGTTACATGCCGGCTAAATAGCGAAGCCGCCTGAAATCTCATAACATTTGGAATCTTACCGGCTCTATCTGACAACTCTCTCGTCAAGTCGCCGTATGGTCATCTGATCAATGAGATAAAGAGGCTTAAGGCTGAGGAGGAGTTTGCTCCACCTAGATTGCTAGATCCCAGAATAGGGTTTCACTGCCTAACTAAATATGCTCATACGGCTTGCAGCAGCGCTTGTTGGTTCTAGCGAGGCCCCCTTTTATTCACGATCTTGTATTAGCAGACTATAACTCTTCAGTGAAAATAGCAAGGACGCAAGGCCAAGTGTGGCATCTTGGAGGATCCTTTTAAAGCAAGACCAAACCAAGTGTGGCATCTTGGAGGGTCCTTTTGAAGCAAGATCTTAACAATGTGTGCAACCGAATAAAGGATACCAACAAGGTTCAGATTCTGCTAGAGTGGATTCTTAATAATCTATTTAAAAAATTATGATGTCGCCAAAAGAGGTTATTGGGTAGTGTTTCTAGCTTTGTTCTCGTTTTGTAATGAACCTTGTATATATTTTGATAATGAGAAAATCATGGTAGAATTGTTCTACGGTCAGTGTTTAAACAATAAAATAGCAAGGCCGCTTGGAATCTCATAACATTGATACACTTAAAATTACAGACAAGTAAAGTGGAAAGGCAAATCACATCACTCTCCGAGATGGACAGACATGTAGCAGTACTAGTGAGTAGTGACAAATAAGTGTAGCATATCGATCAATCACACTTCGTAAAACAAAAATGCGAGCCACTAGCCCTTCTGGCGGCTAATGCTGGTGGGTCGTGTGCTTGGAAAGCAGAAATTTCACGGACAACAACACGAGATTCCTAGCAGAAAACCTCCATTTCGACGGGGCCGTAGTGCGTGCGTCGTGGACGACGATGACCTACGTCTTCTCATGTCAGGGCACAGATTATTGCAGTTCCCAGTCCATCAAACTGCACTAGCCGATCCACCTCCACGTCCGTTGGAGGCCGACCTCATCCCATCATCATCTCCGGCGGCGGCAGCAGCTCCTTGCACGACGCTCGCGCCGTCTGGTCTCTTGGAGGCCACCGGCAGCGCCGCCTTGGCGTCCGCTTCCTGCTCCTGCGTCTCCTTGTGCTTGCCCCAGAGCACGGCGTAGAGCCCGACCACGATCACCACGGCGCCCAGCACGGCCCCGAGGTATATCTTCTCGGACAGGATGAAGGACCCCATGACGGCCACGATGATCATCATCAGCGGGCTGAACGCCGACGCGAACACCGGCCCCGTCTTCTGGATCACCAGCCCCTGCACGTAGTACGCGATGCTCGACGTCACGATGCCCTGCAAAATACCACCAAAACCGGTTAAGAAATGGTAATGGAAGAGATCATGTCGTACAATGGTAAGTGATCGTACCGCGTAGGCGGCGGCGAGGAGATTCATGTCGAAGCCGATGGTCCAGACGGAGACGCGGCGCTCCATGACGAAGGTGACGGCGATCGCTTGGAGGGTGCCGATGAAGCAGATGAGGGTGGTGAGGGAGAGCTGGGCGGTGTACTTCTTGATGGTGTGGGTCTGCAGGATGAAGAGCGAGGCCCAGGCGAGGGTGGCGATGATGATGAAGAGGGAGCCCAGAAACCACTCCCTCGCGGTGGGGTCGACACCGGCGGCACCCGGGGCCTCGACGCCGCTGGGCTGCGCGTGGCCGTTGGTCCATGGCAGGTGCATGAGGGGGCCCTTGTAGAGCGTCATGAGCATCGCGCCGGCCACGGTCACCACCGTCCCGAAGATTTTGGCCTGGCACCGCACCTTCTTCAACTCTATCTTCTCCATCCTATGTACCAAACGTCATGCACAACGTTAGCAATGGTTTCTCGTTCCACGTGCGCATGGATATGCATATGATGCACGGCACCCAAAGTCAGTAAGCTGGTAGTGAAATTGCACCTGAAGATCACCGCCATGACGAAGGTCATCGCCGGCAGGATGTTGCTCATCGCGCAGGCGAACGTCGGGCCGGTGTACTTCAGCCCCACGTAGTAGAAATTCTGATCGATCACCGGTCTGCAGTAAAGAAATCAAGAACAGGGGTAAGATGGGCGTGGCATTCGAGACATGCATCTTCAGATGATTTTTGCAGGTAGCTAGGCATGCACTAACCCGAGCAGCGCAAGGACGAAGATTTGGAAGAAGATGGACCACGTCATCTTCGGCCTCACCTTCCTGCCGTTTCATGTCAAGTTTCACAAGTTAGATAAAAATACCACTAATACATGTGGGCTAGCAAAGATCTATATATGATCAAGTGTACACTAGTAATTGAATAGCTAGCTAGCTATACCTCTCGATGAAGAGAGCGAAGGGTGCAATGGCGAGTGTGGCGAAGGCGTGTCGGTACACGACGAGCACGTAGTGGCTCATCCCGCCGTTGAGGGAGACCTTGGTAAGGACGTTCATGCCGGCGTAGCCGAACTGCAGCGAGATCATGGCGATGTAAGGCTTGGCCTTCTCCATGAAACCACCACAGAAAGCCATGGCGATGGACGACCAAACTGTTCCTTGTTTCAGCTTTCCCTAGCTAGCTTCTTGTTTTGTGAAAGGTGGCAATGGCAGGGCCGCGTGTATTGAGAACTCAAAGATGGAGTGAAGCAAGCGAGTGTGAGCTGGAATGGAAGAGGCTTGGCCAGTATATATAGGGGTTAGGGGTGGGGAGGGGGGGATAACTTGCACCATTATTTGGGTGACACTACATCTGAGTAACGTGGGTCCAAGGTGACGAGATGGCATCGTATATTCCAGAAGTGTAGCATGCAGGAGCACAGCGGATCCGATTCGAAATAGACCACAAGCACAGCTGATCCGTTTAATTAGTGGCTGCCGAGTGGAATTCCTCCCGCCATTTTTTTAGGTTAAAAGAGGGAGCAGAAGAATCTTTTCTTGCTAATGGGCGCAACGTACGTGGAGCAGTGAAAACGTTTGTATAAGATTCTGAATGTGACGGCGTACTGCCTGAACTTAGCTGAACTAACAGTGCATCCTCTCTCGGTTTTTTTTTTGTGTGCATCTGGTGCTTAATTAACTATGCAAAGCTTTAAGCTGCGTGATGATGATCAGCGTCATTTGTATGGAATATGTATGGTGCTGCGTGGAGAATATTGGCACCGGCACGTGGCTTATGGTTAGTGGGCGTGGGCAGACCTCCAATACTTCCATATTACAGAAGTTGCGGTTTTTCAGATTACATTGAAGGTATGAATCCAGTGGACTTGAGGGGGCCAAATACTATTTTTTTTTCTTATCTCTAATCCCTCTAAAAATACCCCTAAAAAAGAGCCCTCTAAAAGTATCCCTTCATACATTTTCCTAAGGCTGGGGGCGCCACAGCCCCCATAAGCACACATAGCTCTGCCACTGTAAATCTATAAAATTTGGTTAAAAATTATGAACTTGTGCACCTGTGTGCTGCAAATAATAATTCTATGTTTATAGCTATCTTCAGATCCTAGATAACAAGGTGTCCTCTTCCTGGCACACGCACAAATTACTACCGATTCTTTTTTGCTTCAACTCACACTCCACAACATGTGTGGCAACCGTGTATGGCTATTGTTGTTTCACCTCTGTTGTGGTACCACACTTTCTTAACATACATAATATGGGTCATCTGTTGCTAAATCTTGTAATAGTCGAGGCCATCCAATTTTTTGCACCACACTTTTTTTCAGTACAAATTTTGTACTCTCTTCAAACAACCAAGTGTTGGTGTCCTTTGTACAAAATCCACACACGACGCTTGAAAACATCAAAGTTTGTGTGAAAAGTAACCTTGATGACTTATTACTTAGTTATTGGACCATTTTTCAATATATTATTTTTAGCTTGCTACTAAAAAATGAGAGAAAGTTTCGCCAAAAAAAAGAGAAATGAGCGATTTTTTTTTAAAAGGCATGCCTAACAACAATTATCCTCCTTTAAATAACAATAAATTTTTTTCTTCGCCTTGGTACTTGACAATAATTAACTATTGTATGTGTGCAATGTGCTCGATGGTGATTGGAAATCTCCAACATGGTTTGTACTTGTTTCTTATATCAAAGGTTGTTATTTCTTCTTCGATAAACAACCTTGATGTGGGTTGAGGGAAGCTCTGGCACCGCCTGGTAACAGCATCATAGGGTATAGATCAATTGGTAGATGATCACGAGTAGTCTATTATGTCTATTGTTTTTTAGGATAGTTATGTTTATCTTTTTAGGATGGTTATGTTATGTTTTGTTTTGAGCTGTGTGGTTGGTTGAGCTTTGTGATCATGCACAGCTCTACCTTGTAATAGACCTTGTACTATTCTCTGCCTTCTGTTCTTAATGAAGTGATACACACAACTCTTGCATGTTCTTGAAAAAAAATAGTCTCTGACGGTCCCTCCCCCCCCCTCCCCCACACACAGACACACACATTTTGTTCTCCATATCCTGAAAATGTCAATTCATCAACGTCTCATAAATTGGAGACGTGGACTATTGAAGGTGCTCTGAGGATCTTGGATTGTTAGGAGGTTTCCTTTTGTAGGAGGCAATAAAGCATACCTAGAATTTTAGTTTTTTTATGGGGAATTTGAGTATTCAAGTAGGAGTGTGTAGAAATACATAGTCACCTGTTGACTCTTTTGCACACTCCCATGTTATCAAGAGTTTACACAAAAACTAGGGTTGTGTGTTTGGTGTTGTATCTGCACGAAGAGCCAGTGATCGAAGAAACACTTGGTCAAACAATGGCACTGATGTTGACTATAGCTCCGACTCACCAATAGTTAACTTTATTAACTCTCCATTGCTTGAATATTTGTATTATTAACTCTCCTCTCTATCGAACAATGACAACATCTTCGATGTATACCCCATTGGAGGCATCATCTTGGAGACACTGATCATCGTTTGTCTGTTGACATCTTATCCGGAGTGTGGATGGCCGGTTCGAGATACATGGCAGTGGTTCGGGGTGGTGTTTGCTCTTTGGTTCTTTTTTGCTTCGGGTGCCATTTCCTTCCATGCTTGAAAAGATGTGTGTGAAGTAGGCCTCCTTGCCCATAAATGGGCATCGATTGCAGGTGGCCTCGGTTGAAGTGAGCCCTTTGGTTACACCTGTAACTTTCAACATTGCAACGAGGGAGTGCATTGTTATGACGCGCTGTGCCATGTGATCTAGGTAAGAGATGACTTTCGTCCACTCCAACGTCACAACGGTGTCATGAGTCCTGGATGGTCTCGGTTCCGTGTAGCCTTTTGACTACATCGACAACATGAAGGCGTTGTGGTGTTGCCTCAGCCGGACATTACCCTTCGAGTACAACATCGATATATAGGTGTCGTGGCGTGGGATCGGCTGACTAAACCTTTTGGACTACTCCAGTAGTGCAAAAGTTGTGATATTTCTTGTCGTAGGCATATTTTCCCATGTCCTTTGATGTTGGTTTTGTTTGTAGTGGTTATTTGGGAGTCTTAAGTATTTTTTTTGCTTTCCCCTATTCTAGCGGTAGTGCATGTTCTTGTACTTCCATTGTATCTCGTTGTATTGAAATGGTCTAGGTCGGCTAATGCCCGTCGTAATTTGGCTACAAAAGCAATAATTCTATCAGGCAGAACTAGAAGTCGATCAGCTAACACTAGTAGAAAAAGGGGCTAATCTGAGACACATAAGTGCCGGTTTGATTTTGAGCCGGCACTAATGTGTCCATTAGTGCCGGTTCCAACGGCTAGGCGGGCGAACATCATTAGTACCGGCTCGTGGGCAACAATTAGTACCGGTTCATGCCACGAACCAGTACTAATGATGCTGTGTCAGGCTGTGGGCCCCACGAACACCTTTAGTATCGGTTCATGGCATGAACCGGTACTAGAGTTTCTTATTAAGCTGATTTTTAGTCCCACCTCGCTAGGAGAGAGGCAGTAGGAGCGGTTTATAAGCCGTGAGTGCAGAGACGATGAAGGAGAGGCGCAATGCTCACCTGCAGGTTGCTTAGCTTCAAGCCTTTCGGAATAGAATAGATTGCACGGAGCTGTGTGCAGTGTAGTCCACCCTATTCCGAAAGGCTTGAAGCTAACTAATGAGCATTGCGCCTTTTTTTATTTTTAATAACTTATTAGAACTCCGGACTTCTTGTGTTACGGCAAAAACTGGATGCATTTCGTGTACAAACTGGACAATCTCTTTCGAAGTATCAGAGCGGGTTTCGGACGAAAACTCATCTGTTACACCAGCACTTCATTTCTTAAACTTATTACAACTTCAGACTTTTTTTGCGTTCAGTACGCACCATTCTAAGCCACGTCATCAATTTTCAACCCTTTCTGACATCATTTGCTCCCCTAGCACGAACCGGTACTAAAGAGGTTGTGGCAGGGCTATTTGTAGTCCCACCTCGCATAGGAGTATAGCATGTGCGAAAGAGTAAAAAGGGTCACGGCAAAAAAGAAAAAACCATATAAAAAATTACTCAAAAATAAATAGAAGAAAACAAATAAAGCAGAAAAGAAAAACTATATATAAAGAAGAAGAAGAAGAAGAAGAAGAAGAAGAAGAAGAAGAAGAAGAAGAG
>NC_041381.1:564382672-564387200 GCF_002162155.2 Triticum dicoccoides | reverse complement strand
GGAAAACGAACTCTAAAAAAGCAGAAAAGAAAAAACTATATAAAAAACCTATAAAGCAAAAATATTCACAAAGAAACTAAATACAACAAAAAAACTACTCAGAAATAAATAGAAGAAAAAATAAAGCAGAAAAGAAAAAACTATATAAAAAAAGTACTCAAAATAAATAGAAGAAAATAAATTATGCAGAAAAGAAAAAAAATTATATAAAGCAAAAATATTCACAAAGAAACTAAATACAGCAAAAAAACTACTCAGAAATAAATAGAAGAAAAAAATAAAGTAGAAAAGAAAAAACTATATAAAAAAATTACTCAAAAATAAATAGAAGAAAATAAATAATGCAGGAAAAAAATTTATATAAAAAATGTTGGGGCGCTGCCCGGTGGGCCTGCCAGACCTAGGGTGTGCAAATACAGGCCCAGAAGGGCCAGCAGGCTCACAGGGCAGCGCGCCCTAGTTAGGCCTAGAAGCCTGCTATATAGAGGAGTTCGAAAGGGCAGCAGCGGCTGGGTTTATAAACCAGTGCGGCTGCCCTTCGCTCGGCGAGGTGGGACTAAAAGTAGCACACTTCGGGTGGCAGCGCACGACCATTAGTACCGGTTGGTGGCTCCAACCGGTACTAATGTGTTGCCCTTTAGTACCGGTTGGAGCCACCAACCGGTACTAAAGACCCTCGTTTCCTGCCGCTTGGGCCGGCCAAAATTGGCCTTTAGTACCGGTTGGAGCCACCAACCAGTACTAAAGGCCCATCCTATATATACTACACTTACAAAAAATCAGTTATCGTCGACCACTTAGTTCCACTTCTCGCGCGACAGCATCGATCTATCGCGCCGACGCCGCCGCACTGCCATGCCGTCGCCCCCATCGCCCGTCGTCGCCGCCCACGCCGCCCGTCGTCCCTGCCCCCGTCGCACGTCGTCGCCGTCCCCGCCGCCCTCGCCGCCCCCACTACAAGAAATATGTCAACTTGTGACCACCACTATTGGTCACTGAAAGGTCATGGTTTTTCATTTACGACCTTTTTGTGACCAAAAACAGAAGGTCAAAAGCTGGCGGTCATAAACTGACTATAGCGACCTTTCTTCTGAAATGGTCGAAGATGTTTATGACCAAAATATGTCCACTGTGACGTTTTGGTCACTAGCAACCTCCCCAGGCCACGTAGGCATCCAACATGGCAAGCTGATGTGGCACAAGATTCAGCCCGGTCCATTTCGGTGCTTTAGATGGGCCGAGCCCATTAATTCAGCCTTTTTACTATATATTTTTTCTATGAATTTTTTCTAGCTACATGGGTCTGGCCCAACAATTTGGCCTTTTTTTATATTTTGGGCCATGGCCTTTTTAGTTTTTCAGTATATATTTTTCAATCTGGTCCCACAAGTCAGATGGGTCCCACTTGTCATAATCTCCTATATTGGTCCCACATGTCAAAAATGTGAGCATTGTTTAGATTATTGTCACAAATGGGCCCACTAATCAGGTTTCCATTTCACACATCTTCATATCACACAAATAATCAATATTTTAAATAGAACAGAAAAAATGTAGAATTTCTTAGGCCCAGAGCTCATGTACATAGTCTATTACAATCTGTGCATAGTCTATTACAACCCAGATATTCCTACTATTACAGTACTATAATATTTACAGTTTATTACAGTCAAACAGAAGAAATCTTTGCTGCTAGGGCTACACGCCGCTTCGAACTTGAAATTTCCTAGGCCTGGAGCTCCTGTAAAAGGGTGAGCGCAAAGGCAGGTTTAGTGTATATTCATTACTGGAGTAGATATTCAAACCTCCAGGTTTAGTGTATAGACAATCTAGAAAATATATATTTAACAAAATTTCACAGAAATGCAGATTTATGGATCGAATGTATGATAAAGCAACAGATTCAAACAACTTCAAATTAATGAGTAGATGTTTTAGAGACCAATTATAGCAGAACACTAGATGTTTCCAATGCATATTCGCAGAACCTTGGCATACTCACAAAATCTTAAATCAATCCTAAATCAATGTTGCCTACAAGAAACACTCATCAGTCTCATGTTTTGAAAAGCAACATGGGTGAAACCAAGTCAAAATAAGGAGCATAACAAATTCATGTCAACAAAAATTAGCTTGTGATCCATAACACATTATTTATTCTTTACAAAGTAGAATTTCCGTAGATATCATTACCAGACACCAAATAGAAAGTAACATGTACAGAATGTGACAACATTTAGTTCACTTTATTGTACAAGTTGGGTCCAGTTTACTCGATTGGACAAGATGCATTTGTTAACTATGAAGAGAATGACACTATTATGCGAGATAACAATCACCATGTAAGAATGTTTTGCTGTAGTAATACATGAACATCAAGTGACAGTGGTGTTCTGTTCTTACCACAGCGGCACAAATGATACGGTGCCTGATTCGCCCTGCTTCTCCACAAGACTCGACCAGTAGCACGCATCCTCGAAGGAACCAGTGGCGCTGCTTGCTCCCTTGGCCCAGCTCCTTGCTGCGGAGGACGGCCAGGACTTGGACGTGGAGCTCACTGCACACGACATATTGTGTCACTACTTGCAGCAACAGAAGAAGCTCACATATGCAAGTTTAAAAAATGTAATAGGACCGATATATGTCTACGGAGCACTAGGCCAACTAGAGATTCATGTATACAATTTGCTAGAGAAGAAAATAACAAGTCAGTTTGTAGCTAGCCTACCAGCAGTTTAACAACACTAATAGATTTGCATTTGATGCTGCCACTTAATTTCAGGACATGACAAGACAAAAAGCATGGCATCAACACGAGCATCAATAGCATACTAACACCTAAATTGATACTAAATTAATGGAGTCCCATCCATCCATGAGAAAAGAAAGTGCCTTTGGTTGATAAAGAGAAGAGAAGACTACCTCTTGCTGGGATCAAACCAGAGGATACCAGCGCATCCACCCATGAGCAGGTTCTGTGGCTCGAGGTCATGGTCCCGGACACCGCGTTCGTGGCAGAAAGCAACGCCATTGCAGAGCTGGTACATCATGATCTACATGCACAATATCACCAAGTTCACCAACAACGAATCAGTCAAGGAAGAAAGCATCAAGTTATCAAAAAAATAGCAAAACCTAGTAAACCAACATAACAGGGAAGTGTATATATATAGTGAATGCATGGTAGTCCAATTACAAGGATAAGCAAGTACATTCAGTAAGCCGGACATTGTTCGCAACGGAAGATCGAGTCAACACTCAGGTTCAACTGAAGATTGTCCACCAAAAATGCATGAAACGATGAATGCGCCAATCTGACATAGAAACGGATACATTCACTACTCACTTGTAAATTCAAAAATTCAGAAAAGAAAAACTGTACGTAATAATTAAACTTGGTAATAAAAAGTTTGCATCTGAGTCATCCTTCCAACATGAATCAGTAAGTCAGGACAGCATAAAAAATGTGCAGATTCCAGTCAGTAGTGCGGAAATGTTGTTGTATGAGACAGACATGACTGGTGCATCTCTGAACTTGTCCTGGTCCTGCCGCAAGATATGCATCTACTCTACTCCAGGCGACAGTAACAGATGATATCATGGATGTGCAGTATAAATGAACTACAGTTATAAACCATTCAATTTTGCTCTAGGATCTACAGTCAATTTTGCTCTAGGATCTATAGTTGTTCTAATACTATGAAATCCTACAACATTCACAGTACGCGTCAACATCCACAATGTTGAGCAGTTCACACTAGACAGTCCATATAGGCTACAATGTTGTAGGATTTCATAGATCGACTGACATGGGTTGCATTAAAATCCAAATGAATCATCAAAAATTGACTCCATAGATGCCAGGTACGCCATCACAGCTAGCAGTAAATCAGGAATCTGTGCTAGGTAAGGAGGGATTGAGACCGGAGAACATTACCATCTGGAGATCCCAGCTAGCAGACGTCGTAGATGATCGGACTCTCGAACCACAGGATGATGATGTGAGCCTCCTCAGAGTAGACCTGCACGGAGTAGCGCCCAAAGGAAAAGGCGACCAGCAAAAAACATCAAACGTGGAAGGAACCCACCAAATCGCGCAAAAAACAGCAGGGAGCAAGCAAACTCATCGCGCGATTCACCGGCGGGAGAGGGCTACGGCTGAGCGTTTGAGGCCGGGAGAGGCCGAGAGGTCTCCGAGATTTGCGCCATCGCCGTCCTGGTGGCCGGAGACACGGCGTGCAGCGCTGCCACCGCAAACCCTAGGCAAGCCACGCGCGCACCATGGTCCAGCCAGCTCGACGGAGCACCGCAGATCGAAGCACGCACGCGCGCGTCGGCGAGCAAGCCAGCCGCGACGCTGTTGTCTCCGTTGTGTGAGGAGAGGAGGTTGCTTGGTCTGGGGGAGAAGGGGCAGCAGCGGGTGGATGGATCTGAAGGAAGGAGGAGAAGAGGAGGTGGCGGCGGCGATGGATCTGATGGGAGTAGGAGACGGGGGAGAAGGGGCGGCAGCGGGTGGATGGATCTGAAG
>NC_041381.1:564378297-564382080 GCF_002162155.2 Triticum dicoccoides | reverse complement strand
GGAGGAGACGGGGGAGAAGGGGTGGCTGCTGGGTTGGATCTGCCGCGCGCCAGTGTTGGGGTAGGAGGTCGCTGGCGGGAAGGGAGGATGTGGAGCGGAGGTCGCCAGCCGACCGGAGGATCGGGGGAGAGGAGGTCGCGGGAGGGAAGGGTTGGGGTCGCGGGAGGGAGGGAGAAAGAAAGGAGGCGGGGGGGAGGGGTGGATGGAAAATGTCCATGAGGACTAGGGTTTCGGCTTAGGTGGGCTTCGGGTGAGGACTGTCGTTGGATCCGCGAGCATCCGACGGTGTTCGATCCACAATCTGCGTGAAACGCCCACAGACCAATCAAAATGCAGCACACGGGTATAATGTCATGACCATTTAAATTGGTCGTAGTTGAATAAAAAATTGGTCATGGTTGATTAAAAATTCATTTTCCATTTTTTGAGTGCTCAAAAGGAGGTTTTTTTGTGAAGAACCTCCCAAATAATTGTTGCAAAATTGGACAAAATCATTTTTCTAAAATACTAGGCCATATTTAATGCACAATTTACAAAATGGTTGGGTGTCAAAAGTTTTGATCCACCTCTGGTGAAAAAGACAAATTTCCGCTGATTTAGTTGGAAGCGGGTCAAATTTGAACTGCAGGTGCCTCATAGTTTGCTATTTATATTTTCCAAAAATCATTTCTAGGTACATAAGTATCTATTTAATCAGAGAAACACCAAAAAAATTCCAAGATTCAACCACTAGATAGGAATGGTCAAGCCCGCCGTTTTGACCGCATTCTGAAACGGGCATAAAAAATTCAAAAAAATCAAAAAAATTGGGAAACCTTTGCATTGTGTCAATATATGTGTCCAAGTTCCCAGGAAAAATAATAAACTTGTAATATGGCAATTATTTTAAAAAAGTGTTCTCAAAAACGAGCTATCATGTGTGGAGATCAATGGCTTTCAAGCCAAATGATTAATCTTATGGCCACATTCATGGTATAGTTTGTTCAAATGATCTAATATTGTGCAAAAGGGTGCATATTGGAATGGCAATCAATGTTGCCTAAGGAAGTTTTCATTTTCTTTGGACGAAAAAACCATTTTCCATTTTCCGAGTGCCTGAAATGAGTTTTTTTTGTGAAGGACCTACCATATATTTGTTGAAAAATTGGACCTAATCAATTTTATAAAATACTAGGCCATATTTAATGCACAATTGACCAAATGGTTGGGTGTCAAAAGTTTTGATCCACCTCTGGTGAAAAGACAAATTCCCGCCGATTTAGTTGGAAGCGGGTCAAATTTGAACTGAAGGTGCCTCATAGTTTGCTCTTTATTTTTTCCAAAAATCATTTCTAGGTAAATAAGTATCTATTTAATCAGAGAAACACCAAAAAAAATTCCAAGATTCAACCACTAGATAGGAACGGTCAAGCCCGCCGTTTTGACCGCATTTTGAAACGAGCATAAAAAATTCAAAAAAAATCAAAAAATTGGAAAACCTTCGCAGTGTGTCATTATATGTGACCAAGTTTTCAGGAAAAATAATAAACTTGTAATGCGGTAATTATTTTTAAAAAGTGTTCTCAGAAATGAGCTATCATGCGTGAAGATTCATGGCTTTCAAGCCAAATGATCAATCTTATGGCCACATTCATGGCATGGTTTGTTCAAATGATCTCATATTGTGCACAAGGGTGCATCTTGGAATTCCAAACAATGTTGCCTAAGGAAGTTTTCATTTTCTTTGCACGGAAAATTCATTTTTCATTTTCCGAGTGCCCAAAAGGAGGTTTTTTTGTGAAGGACCTACCAAATAATTGTTGCAAAAATGGACCAAATCATTTTTATTAAATACTAGGACATATATAATGCGCAATTGAAAAAATGGTTGGGTGAAAAAGGTTTTGATCCACCTCTGGTGAAAAAGACAAATTGCCGTCGATTAAGTTGGAAACGGGTCAAATTTGAACTGTAGCTGCCTCATAGTTTGCTCTTTATTTTTTCCAAAAATCATTTCTAGGTACATAAGTATCTATTTAATCATAGAAACACCAAAAAAATTTCAAGATTCAACCACTAGCTAGGAACGGTCAAGCCCGCCGTTTTGACCGCATTTTGAAACAGGCATAAAAAATTCAAAAAAAATCAAAAAATTGGAAAACCTTCGCATGTGTCATTATATGTGACCAAGTTTCCAGGAAAAATGATAAACTTGTAATATGGTAATTATTTCAAAAAAGTGTTCTCAAAAATGAGCTATCAAGTGTGAAGATTCATGGCTTTCAAACCAAATGATCAATCTTATGGCCACATTCATGGCATAGTTTGTTCAAATGATGTCATATTGTGCACAAGGGTGCATATTGGAATGGCAAACAATGTTTCCTAAGGAAGTTTTCATTTTCTTTGGATGAAAAAACCATTTTCCATTTTCTGACTGCCTGAAATTAGTTTTTTTTGTGAAGGACCTACCATATATTTGTTGCAAAATTGGACCTAATCAATTTTATAAAATACTAGGCCATATTTAATGCACAATTGACAAAATGGTTGGGTGTCAAATTTTTTGATCCACCTCTGGTGAAAAAAGACAAATTCCCGTCGATTCAGTTGGAAGCGGGTCAAATTTGAACTGCAGCTGCCTCATAGTTTGCTCTTTATTTTTTCCAAAAATCATTTCTAGGTAAATAAGTATCTATTTAATTATAAATACATGGTTTGATGGCGAGACATCGAGGTTTGGACGGTGGCCGAGGGCCCCAACTCTAGAGCGCGTAAGCTCGCATGCCCGCCGCGTGGTCACCGTGTGACCGTGGCATTGCCATGTGTTCTGGGTGGCCTAGGCATGTCTAGTGGGTTGGGCACTCCCCAGGTAGGTTCTAGGAAGAAAATCACAACATAATATTCTCACGAGGAGACCAATCGATGCTCAAACATGAATAAGCAACCAAGTGTTTGATTTGCGGTATGGGAAATGCACATGGCTAATGGGCGTGAGTTTTGGCTGAGGATGATTAGTTACTAAGAAGACCGTATTCAGATATTTTCACCTCAAAAGGAGGAGCCTAGGTGGTACTTGCTTTACAAAGTACCACACTGGACATAAATACGAATGTTGAAGCTGGGCTCAAAATAATGAATGGATTGAGCTGGCATTTGGTGGAGGATGGTTATTTGGGCATAGAAAGCACTGTAGAAAATGGATACCATTTGGACATGCCAAAGTGGTACTTCCTTCACAAAGTGCTGCTCTAAATAGAATAGGAAAATGAATATTTTCGAATTATTTTTGAACTAGGCAAGGAATGTTTTTGACATATTTGATGAGGATATGATCCAAAACATTTATGAGAATTTTTTGGGAATTTTTGGAATAACAGAAATATAGGTTGCTTCACAACCTAGGGCAAAAACTGCCACATGGACATGACACATACGCAAAACTGATGAGATGGCGCCTAGTCATCACAACCCACCACAATTTACAAGGGTATGACCATCTATATTGGTCATTAACAACTAGAAATAAGGCAGCGGACTAGCACTGTTTGCTTTGTGACCATTTCGTGTAAGGAAATTATGACCTTTCTAACCAAAATGGTCGCAATGGTTTAGGGTTTGGAGCCCCCCGAACAGCTTTTGACCAATTGGTCTGAAATGGTCATCGATCTATGACCAATTCTTTCAGGGTCACTGACAGAAGGTCACTAGTTGACATATTTCTTGTAGTGCCCGCCGCCCGTCGTCGTCGTCCCCCGTCGTCGCCGCGCGCCCCCGCCGCCCGTCGTCGTCGCCGCCCCCGCC
>NC_041381.1:564351036-564377881 GCF_002162155.2 Triticum dicoccoides | reverse complement strand
AATTAATAGAACTAGTTTATTTTAGCAAGAAAATTTAGGTATATGAGATTATTTTAACTAATTAAAATTTAGGTATATGAGATTATTTGAATTAATATAACTAGTTTATTTTTAGTAAATGCTTAGTTGAACTAGTAGATTTAATATAACTAGTTTATTTTTAGTAAGAAAATTTAGGTATATGAGATTAGTTGAACTAGTTGAATTAATAGAACTAGTTTATTTTTAGTAAATGCTTAGTTGAACTAGTTGAATTAATAGAACTAATTTATTTTTAGCAAGAAAATTTAGGTATATGAGATTATTTGAACTAATTAAAATTTAGGTATATGAGATTGTTTGAATTAATATAACTAGTTTATTTTTACTAAATGCTTAATTGAATTAGTTGAATTAGTAAGTGTTTAATGTTTCGCCTATATGAACATAGGAAATGTCGTCTGACGACGGAAAAAATTTCATTATGTGCGAATACTGTGAAGACCAGCGCGGCCAGTGCGACAGAAATTTCCTTGTTGATGATAGGCGATTCAGCATCAAGCTGGATGAGACCTTCGAATTCGATACAGTAAGTCACAACGACAAGTGTCTGTTTTCGTAATTAAGCATGACTTATATATATATGCTTCATTTGCTTGACTTATAATTTTTAATTTTCACTATTCTACTAGCGCATCCCTGCCATGCAAGAATTTTTGTTTTGGATAAGATAGGTTTCAATGATATGGAAACTATGGAGGTAAAGAGAGTTTACCTGAAAATTGAGCATGGTTATACTTTCAACGTCAAAGTATACAATGCACACACGTACACCTATTTTGAATGCAAAACTTGGCAAGCACTATGCAAGACTTATGCATTTGAGCCTGGTATGGTTATCATCTTTGATATTCGTCCGAAAGATGATATTGAAGGTAATAGAGACATATGGGTCGATGTGCATACGCCTCCAATTCTACCATTATGTGAGTTCTTCTCAATTATATTTTTGTCTTTGATATTGCTTATTCAAAAATAATTGATAACTAATTTCTATTGACAGCTTATCTCCATTCAAGCAAACATGTCCGGCGCTTGGTAGACAGGACCTACTACTGTCCCGGAGCTGAACTAAACTGCGAGGAGATAAGTCATTATGTTTCATGGCTTGAGGATCTTCATACTGTCAAGACAAATTTTCTTCCTGCACTTAGAAATGTTAGTACTCAAAACGTACGACCAATAGTGATGGTATTGAACTACGGTCACATCTATTTAGGAATGATGGTAAGATTTTTACTATTTGTCCTCAGTGCATCTTTTGCATACATAATTTTTTTGTTAAAATTTCATTGCTAAGTATATTAATTAAGTACTATACGATGTTCTTCAACAGGAACTCCCGATGACAGTTGTGCCTCAGGGGATCGAGATAAAGGTCGCATGTCAATTGTTAGCTTACGGCCAAGATATCCTGCATTGCACATGAATGCATTCAGGATTTCTAGAAGCGATGAATGCTTAATAGTGAAAGATTGGAGGAAAATTGTTAACGATCGTAGAGAAGTACTAGGGGGCAGCAATGAGAAGCGCAGCCCACGATTAGGAGACAGGTTCATCTGCATGCTCCAGTATGATGAATCAGAGAGCTATACATGTTATATGCTATTTTACCAGAGAGAGTAGCTAGCAGGAGTGATTTAGCTAGTTCATGCTGCTCTTAGTATTTGTCCTTTCATGTCCGTGTTCTTCGTTCTGAACTTAATCTCAAAGAGTGATTTGTTTTTGTGGTGTTATATATGAACGCTTATAATATCATGACAATCATCTTGAACTCGATGATATTTTTGCTTCTGGTACAAGTGAATGTTTCTTCTTTAAGCTACTGTTGGTGATGATTAGATAGCGGTAATGACTATGATGATTAAATAATGATAATGACGACTACGATGATTTTTAGCTAGCTAGGTCTAGAGTATGTTGATGATATGATGCAAGAGTTTTTATATTAATATGATGATGATGATGAGTTATTATATCATTTAATGAAAGAAACCACAGATTAGTTTTAGCTGGATGGATCCTACCTAAGTGATCAACTATATATATATATGCCATATCCATATATATTATACTTGATCACCTAATTAGGTGATCAAGTATAATATCGATATGGCATATACTTGATCACTTAGCTAGCTAGATTCTCTAGTCGAAACTAATCCGCGGTACTTTCACCTAATGATTTAACAACTCATTATAATGTAAAACAATCACTAAATTAAATTGAAAACACAAAACTAAAGCAAAAAATAAAAAAAAACACCCAAACATTTAGTACCGGTTGGTGTTACCAACCGGTACTAAAGCCCTATGCGCACCCGGGCCTGGCTCGTGCCACGTGTTTGCACTTTAGTGGCGGCTCGTGACGAACCGGTATTAAAGGGGGGGGGGCCTTTAGTCCCCACTCTTTAGTGCCGATTGGCGAACCGGCACTAAAGGCCGTTACGAACCGGCACTAAAGGCCGGTTCTGCACTAGTGTAACATTGCACTTTTTTTTACGGGAAGGCCTTCATGGCTAGCTTTATTAAATCAGATCAGGCGTGAGCTTTCCTTTTACCTTGTCATGCAGTATATTATTACTAATATGGAGCAAAACGAATGGGAAGCTCTAGAATCGACCTCTTGATATATTTGTGCAATGATGATTGGTATTGTTGCCTAAATGGCATAAGAAATAATCATTGTATAACATGTTTTTTGTTGACTTGATGCACCTTAACAAAGCAAGCATCTAACATTATTATTTGGGTGTAGCTAGGTCTTGGTTGAATAAAACTTAACCAACTCTCGGTCAAGTGACATAACATGTAGTAACAAAAGAAAAAGAAAAACTGAAATTTTTTAGCACGGATCTCAATGTAAGATCTAATGAATATAGCATCGATTGAGACTTAACCAAGTCTAAATCGGCTGTTATTATTTTTACGACGAGTTCGTACAAGTGCTATATAGTTGTTCCTTCTAGAGCAAGAGGAGCACTCTCTCTTTGCTCTTCCTGATCTCTACCAAAAAAAACTGACGTGGCGGTAACTCTTTAACGGTGAGGGATGCATGCATGCATGTTGCTGCAAATGATGACTTTGTTGCTACTACCTAATGAACACAGCTAGCTCTCATTTTCCACGGAGCCTGAGAGCAAATTATGGAATTGTCTGATGCTAAAGAACGACGCACAATACTTGCGGAACTAATTCAAGGACCTGAGTGATGTACTTGCAGCTAGCTGTGTTCATATACTCCCTCCGTTCCGAATTACTTGTCGTAGAAGTTGATGTATCTAAGACTAAAAAATATCTAAATACATCCATTTCTACGACAAGTAATTTCGAACGGAGAGAGTATATCTCTAATCAAGATGTGAACTACAACTTGATGATCAACCTTTCTTCAGGAATGCATGGACGCTAGTGGCAGTGTCACGTACGCACAAGCACAACCCTCTTAGAGAAATGCACTGTACATTATATGGCGAGCCCGCGGCTGCGGAAAGCCACGTCCATCTCGAAGCAGACACAAAAGGGAGGAAGCTCCATGTGCTGTCCATGGCGGAAAGCACTCTGTCCATCCCCCGAAAATATTGTCTATTGCATATCATCTGTATATGCAGTTTCATTTCCTGTATTTTTTCTTTAGGTACTTAAAAAAACTAAATTATTATTATTTTAACTAATTTAAAAACTAAAATAATTCAAAGATTAAAAATATCAAAATAATCATTTAGTGACTGTTTAAAAAAAATTCAACCAGACACATATATCACCTATTCTAATAATTTTCATTGCAAATGTATTTCACTAACATATAATTCTATAATTTCATTAACTTATACAACTAACATATATTTCAATATCAACCATTCCAGAAAAATCTTTAATATATATTTTAATAATTCAACTAACATATATGTTAAAAATCTCAGAACACATATTTCAATAATCGGAAAACATAAGAAACATATATTTCAATAATGTTAACATTTCAAAATTTTAAACTATTTTTAGAACACATATTTGAAAATTTTCAAAAAAATGGACACATATTTCAGTAATTTTTGTAACATTTCAGAAAGTTCAATAACTTGTATTTTCCATAATTTTAGTGACTACTTCAATAATTTCATTAATTTCACTGTTTTCATACACAAAAGTTGCAGTTATTGCACTACTTAAAAAATTATTTCAATTATTTCACTAATTTTATAAAAAGAATTTCATTTATTTTCATATATTTATGGAAAACAAAATCACATTTCACATACCACAATCCATTTTTCAGAAAATTGCACATATAACAAACCATATTTCACATACCGGAACCATATTTTGTCAGCAGCAATAATTTTATAGGCATATTACAATATTTCACATTCTCTGTTTGCTCTAGCTGCTAGAGCAAGAAACCATATTTCACATACCGGAACCATATTTTAGTGCCATAATAGCTGTTACTAGCTGCTAGAGCGAGAAGAGCACTTCCTGTCTACGAACTAATAAGAAACTAAAAACTGACGTGGCGGCAACTCTTTAACGGTGAGGGATGCATGCATGAATGCATGCTTGTTGCTGGAAATGATGACTTTGTTTCTCCTATCTAATGAACACAGCTAGCTCTCATGCATTTTCCATGGAAAAGAAAGCACATGCACGGCTTCAAGCGAGAGCAAATTGTGGAACTGTCTCACGTTCCTTTCTGATCGCTAAAGATCGACGCACAATGCTTGCGGAACTAATTCATGGACCTGAGTGATGTATGTACTGGCTAGCAAGCTAGCTGTGTACGTACATATCTCTAATCAAGATGAGAACAACAACTTGATGATGGATCGCTCTGCCGGGTGAGGGTGAGGGTGACCTTTCTTCAGGAGTGCATGGATGGTAGTGGCAGTGTCACGTACGCACCAGCACAACCCTCTTAGAGAAATGTACGTACTACACATTATTGTGGCGAGCGCGCGGCTGCGGAAAGCCACGTCCGTCTCGAAGCAGAGACAAACGGGAAGAAGCTCCAAGTGGCGTCCATGGCGGAAAGCGAAGGAGATGGCATCTCCCAACCAGTTGTTGCCTAACAATTAATAGACCCCGCCTCAATTACATGCCCTAGCAGAGCTAGCAAAGTCATGCATCGATCCAAAAGTTCTCTAGCATAGTCGTCCTCAAGGACTTCTCAACTCTTTTCCCTGATCGCACTGCATGCACCTGGACATCTCCGTCCCCGACGCCGACAGCCGCGGTGGCAGCAGATGATAAAGCCAAAACAGCTCCGAGAAATAATTTCTACTTTTCTTTTAGCTATAGGTGTCACTCAGTCACTCACGCACTCACGTGTGTATCTCGACACGCCCCAAGTATCTGGACATGTCTACGGTTCTTGGTTAGTGCATAATGTATGTACAGTAGAACACCAAAACCAATTCAACTTGCTGCGTACACTATCAGTATCTACTCAGACTGCATGCAGGTCTACACTTTTGCAAATGTATCGCGCATCATTTAATCGTCAGCTTGCAAAATTATCACATACACATAAACATGAAAACTTATGACTCCATTCTCAATTTCATAGAGAAATTTTCACTGAACCTGGGTTCAGTTAGACCAGAAAATTTTCGCGCCGTGAGCATCTTCGAGATGTGAAAGAAAAAAGCTGGATAGCCAAAGTGATTTAGCCAACCAGGGAACGACATGGCAAGGAGTATCCTCATCCCTCGACGGTATTGTCTTATTGTATTTCATCTATATCTGCAGTTTCATTTCCGGTAGTTTTCCTGCAAGGGCTTAAAAAAACTTAAATAATAATATTTCAACTAATTAACAAACTAAAATAACTCAAAGATTTATAAAATTGAAATAATAATATAGTGATCGTTTCAAAAAATCAGTAAGTATTTCAATGACCATTCCGTAATAACTACACCAGTTACAACTTAAAAAATATATAAAACACATTTCATCACAAATTCTCAAAGATCATCTATATAATTTTATTAGCACCTATTCCAAAAATTTCATTGCAAATGTATTTCACTAACAAATATTTCAATAATTTCATTAACATATAGTTAACTAACATACATTTCAATGTCAACTACATTACAAAAATTATATATTTTAATAATTTAACTAACAGAGATGCTAAAAATTCAGAAACCATATTTCAATAATCTAAAAAAACTAAAAAATAATTCTATAATTTTAAAATTTCAATAATTTAAAATATTTTTAGAACACATATTTCAATATTTCGAAAAAAATTAGAGACGTATTTAAAGAATTGTTTAGCATTTTAAAATTTTCAAATAACTTATATTTTCAATAACTTTAGTGACCATTTTCAATTATATCATAGCTTTTGTACATCAAAATGGGTGTTATTGTATTAATTTCAAAGAAAATTATATCAATTATTTAGCTAATTTTAGAAAAAATAATTTTGATAATTCTCAGTTATTGATGGGACAAAAAAAAATCACATTTCACATATCACAATCCATATTTCAGAAAGCGCATATATAACTTGTCGGTAGAGTGGAAGAAGCATGGGAGAGGAGAAGCTCGACGAGCATGCATGAGAAGGACCTCACATAGTGGTCGATGCAACAGCAGTGCAACACCTCTTGCTCGGCGAGATCCACTGGTTGCGCGGTCCTCAGTATCCTGCTCGTCGAGCAAGAGAGGAACAAGGCGTTGCTGAGCAGTAGAAAGGATGTCGGGGGCGAAAAGGAGCTCGCCGTGTTGCAAACAAGCTAAATTACCACACAAATCTTTGGTGCCCCGTCGACGTTGGGTTCTTCTCCATGTGTAACGCGTCTACGTGTATTTTTTTTTTGTGAGGAACGTATACGTGTAATTAATCAGCGTTTCTGAATAAAATCATGTTGGGTTTCATATCTAACCTGTTTAGTGTTTTCGATACCAAGTAGAACACTATATCTAGAAGCAAGAAAAAAAAAAGGTTCCGACATCACCGGGACAGGCTAATCTAGTGATCGATCGATCTCCTCGGAATGCTGCATGTCACGTCGGAGCTCGACAGGAACGGACGTACGCGTGCACACTGCACCGGCGATTCGACTTGCAACACGACCGAAAGCATCGGCAAAAGGAAGGGGCGGAGATTAAAAATCATTGGCATCTGCCGTTCTGCGTGCGTCACGACGCAAGTCGAGTCCAGCAGAAACCACTCACGATTTAACTAGTGATTCGACGCTGACAATGGACGACGTTCCCGCCGGGAGATCGGTAGGAAGTCGTCGCGGTCCGGCGATACGGTTGCGGCAGTGGCGGGTGACTCTCCCCTCCCTCCCTGCTGGTCCGGATCTTGGGTTCGGCAGCTTTTCTTTTGTGGACGGGTTTGTTTATATGGCCGCATGATTAACTGATTATATATCTTGTTGGATTTGCATCTTCGCACCGACGAGGTGCGACGATGCTTAATGTTTTTTTCGGCTCGATGATGCTTTGGTTTTGCGCAGGCAAATATTATTCCGTGGTGGCCAGGGTCTAGTCGTGTTTTTTTTACTTATAGGAGTATTAGGGAACCAAGGTCTAGTCATGTTTTTTACTTAGGGAACCAGGGTCTAGTGGTGTTTAAACAAGTACTGGACGGCAAAAGGAGAAAATGATGCTGATCATGCGATCAAATTGGATACTCCTGTAATGAAAACTAAATTGCTTCAAAGCCACGTTTATTAGTTTTCAAACACACAAAAAAATGTTTTGGTAGGGTGACGTTCTATAGACAATGATTTAAATTTCCATGGCTTGACATTTTATATGTTTTATCACATAGTTCTCTCTTTTATTATTTTGAAAATCTTAAAAATATGTGATTTCCATGTTGAATTTGCGCAAATATTCTTCCATGGTAGCCAGGGTCTCGTTGTTTTAAGATAAGTATACGATCTACATATCCGTTGGAAAAATCATAGAAAAATTCCTATCAGCCATATTAGTTGGAAAAAGAAGAGGAAAATTCCTACCGACCAAAATCTGGAGAAACAAAAGTTTTTCCCTCGCATCTAGGTCACTTTTACTTTTTTTGTTATTTTGTAATCCCCAGGGTAGATACCCTTTAGCTTCACAGTGGCAAGTCTTTTTCTCATTACTTTGGCTCTTTCATTTCCCATCTTTATAGGCATTACGATCGTTGGATTTCAAAGACATGGGCTTCATCTTTTTAGCTTATTATTACCTGCGGGAGTCCCACTGCCGTTAGCACCTTTCTTAGTACTACTTGAGCTAATCTCTTATTGTTTTCATGCATTAAGCTTAGGAATACGTTTATTTACTAATATGATGGCCGGTCATAGTAAATGTGCAAGATTTGGACCACTACAATTTCCTTAAACCATCAAGCAACAAATTGAAATAGAGATATCGGTATCTTCCAATCTACCACAAGGATCTAGTCGCCAGTATGTTTGCCTTCTTCCCAACTTATCCTAGCATTCCTTGTAAGCGTTGCTATTGCTATTTCTCCCTCTGGTGGCCTTGAGGCATCTCGATCAATCGGTGTATCCACCACAGGACACACCTCCCTCTCTCAACCATCCGAACAAGAAGATTTTAGCACTAACCCTCCTCTAGCTTTCTTTCCGACCGAAGGTTGTCTTTTTAGATTTTTGTTTCGATCCGACATCAAATCTAAATTATTGTTCACTGACTATATCTTAGACCATTGCAATCTATTTCTTTCACTTGGTTTTTCTTCCTTTCCTTCGGTAGTCCTTAACTCGGAGATACTTCTTCGGTACTACTTGGCTAGGGAAAGTAAGATCAATAGCTGGCCCTATTGTCTGTGCTCTGTTCTGTTAAGGATTTCTGTATTGGAAACATAGGCATCCTGCTATTCCCTGCTCTAGTTTTAGTTCAGTCATAAACCTATTGCCCGGGTCCTTTGATACTTGATTTCCTGGGTCAACGGTACGTAGATTCCCCTTTGGCTTGATCTTACCTTGGATTTCTTATTGGAATACATATTGGATGAGGAATTTGGAAAAGATGGTTGGCACAAGAGGACAAATGGTACTCCTGAGATGCCAACTTTAATTTCTCGAATAGAAAAATGGTCATGTACTCCCACTTCCCATATACCCCTTAGATAAGTTTGTTCCTCGAGAAGTTGTGCCCGCATTGAAGCGGCGGCTCCCGAGGTCGTGTCGGTCAGCGCCGTCCTCACTCCTTCCGATCACATCGTGGCATCCATGTCAGCCGTTGCGTGCTCTGTGTCGGCATGAATGCAGGTAAGCAGCGCGTGCATTAGAAGGAAAGCGCGGGAGGGACGGGTGGGTGATTTTGGGTGGGCCAGGGTGGTCAGAAGCGGGCGTGACAGCGGTCTGGACTCCCGTAAAGCCCCCCACATTTGTCAAAGGTTTGTTGGAGAAAACACGTCCAGACCACGCCGTAGACCGATACAAGACCACGTTAAATGGCTTCCCGGTCCAGACAGTGCGGTCCGGACGAATGCGGGAGGTTTGCGGATCTGCCCTAATAAGAAATTAAAAACTGACATGGCGGCAACTCTGTAACGGTGAGGGATGCATGCATGAATGTTGCTGCAAATGATGACTTTGTTGCTACTACTACATAATGACACAGCTAGCTCTCATTTTCCATGGAAAACAAAGCACATGCACGGCTTCAAGCGAGAGCAAATTATGGAACTGTCTGACGTTCCTTTTTTAGGCTAATAGAGAGCTTTATTGATTAAAGGTATTTGCTGGGCAGTCCGCCAACAGGGAACTGACCACAAATCCGGGAGTGTTATCGAGCCAACTATCGGTCCTCTCAATCGTGCAAGCATGTTTAGCACAGATGTGAGCAGGCCCATTAGTTGATCTTACAACAATGACAAATATCAAAAGATGGAAAACTAGTGGTAAGCTCTTCAATATCTAACAGAATAGGAGCCACGACCGAACGGGAGTCGTGGCGAGTAGCCCAGAGGTTTAAAACCTCCAAAGAGTTCGTCTCCATGATGGCGTTTTTGAAGCCCCTCAATTGAGCGAAGATCACACCATCCCGCACCGCCAAGGCTTCAGCTATGAGGGAATCTGTTACCCCAAGATAGGGCTTGCTCCACGCTCCTTGGAAGGCGGTCGAGGAACGAGTGACGCCTCCTGCACCACCCTTGCCGCCATCAAGATTTATGGCTGCATCCGTGTTGATCTTGACGAATCCTGGGTCTAGAGGGCGCCAACCGTGTCCCGGAAGCATTAGCGCCTGCTGCCGGAGAATGTCCAGGAACGCTAGTGTCTCCCTCGTGCGGCGAACCGAGCTCGCCGGATCAAGTCTGTCCTCACCATGAGTCGGCTTGTTTCTTGAGTGCCATATAGACCACATCACTGAGACTAGTATCGATCGATCCCTGGTGGTGAGTGTGTCGTTGCAGATGACATCCTTAGCCCAGGTGAGGGGTTGGAGTGTGGGCATGTCGAAGTTGAACAACTGCTCGGCCTCTTCCCAAAATTGCTTTGCATGGCTGCACCTGAGTAGAGCATGTTCCAAGTCCTCATCATGAGCCAAGCAGAGCTTGCAGGTTCCTTGTTCTCGCAAGTGTCGATGTAGCATAGTACATTCATCAGGTAGAATGCCTCTCAACACCCGCCAATAAAACACCCTAACCTTGGGAAACACCTTCAATTTCCACAGCTTGTTCCATACCTGTTGCTCATCGATTGGAGTTCCGATATCCTGCCCTTCCTCTTGAGCTTGACGCTCGTTGTGAGTCACTAGAGCTCGGTACACCGATTTAACGGTATAGTTGCGTGAAACTTCATGTGCCCATGCTAGAAAGTCCTCACCACCGCCGGTTCTCAAGGGGATGTTCAAAATTACTACTGCATCGGATGGCTGGAATGATTCTTGAATAAGATCCCGCCGCCATGTCCAGTTGTCCGTGTCAATAAGTTCACTGAACTTTGACACCAAATCTGATATCCTGGGGGTGGGAATAAAATTGGCTATGCCGGGCACCCATGGGTCAGACCACATGGATATAGAAGATCCGTCGCCGACCCGCAAGATGAGCCCCGTTCACAGCGCTTCCCACCCGGCGATGATCGCCCTCCAAGTGGCCGAGGAGGAGCCCGGTGCTGAAGCCTGCATAAAATCAGAATTGTGGTAATATTTTCCTTCTAGAACTCGGCCACACAAGGTGTATAGATTTGTCATAAGCCACCAGCCTTGTTTGCCAAGCATTGCTAAGTTGAATAGATGGAGGTCCCGGAAACCCATTCCTCCTTTGCACTTAGGTGTTGCGAGCTTCTTCCATGATATCCAGGTGTAAAGCCCGTTTGTCAATGGATATGCTCCACCAGAACTTGGCCATGCAAGAAGTCAAGCTCTTGCATACCTTCTTTGTCAGCAGGAAAACACTCATGCTAAATGTGGGGATGGCTTGCACGATGGTTTTAATCAGAGTTTCCCTTCCCGCACACGCAAACAATCTCTCTGACCATCCCTGCATACAACTTCTTGATCTTTCCCGTATATGTTGGAATGTGCCGTTGGTGATCCTACCCACTGCTGTTGGGAGCCCAAGATAACGCTCGCTGAAAGTCTCAGCATGTACATCAAGAGTGGTCTTGATCATCTGTCGCTGATCGAGTGGGGTATTTGGACTGAAGAAGATAATACTCTTCTCTCTATTGACACACTGACCAGAGGCAATACCATAGATGCGCAAGATCACATTCAATCTGTTCGCACTCTTTGTATCAGCCTTCATGAAAATGAGGCTGTCATCTGCAAAGAGCAGATGGTTTACCCAAGGGGCATGAAAGTTGACTCGTATCCCTCTATCCACTGTGCCATAATATTTGAGCAAGGAAGAAAGGCCTTTTGCACAGAGTAGAAAAAGAAGCGGCGACATCGGGCAGCCCTGCCGCAAACCCCGAGATGGGTTGAAGAAGGGCAATAGTTCTCCATTAACGCGTACTGAGAAACGCACTGATGTTATGCACTTCATAACAAGTCTGACAAGGTCTGCGCCAAAACCAATCTTGGATAGAATAGCCTCCAAATAACTCCATTCGACTCAGTCGTACGCTTTAATCATATCAAGTTTGATTGCGCAAGAGTAGTTCTTCCCCTTCCTCCTTCGTCGCATGGCATGGATGCTTTCGAAAGCAACCAGAACGTTGTCAGTAATGAGGCATCCGGGGAAGAAAGCGCTTTGCTCCTCGCTAATGAGCTCGTCCATGAAATCCCGCATCCTGTTAATCCCGCATCCTGTTGATGATGACCTTGACAGCCAACTTGTACAGAACCGGGCATAACAAGATAGGTCAATACTGTGAGATACTTTGTGGGTTCCGCACCTTAGGGATTAGTGTGATCGAGGTGTCATTCAAGCCCACTGGTAACTCCCCACCATTCAAAAATCCCAGAACCGCAGTGGTCACCTCATCGCCAAGAAGTTTCCAATGCTTCTGGAAGAAACCAGCTATGAATCCATCAACTCCTGGTGCCTTTGATGGATGCATCTGAAACAAAGCCTTATGCACCTCGACCGGTTCGAAAGGCTTGTCCATTGCCAGATCCATGCCCGACGTGACGCGGGCAGGTACATGTGATAATAGCTCGCTGGGATCAGAGATACCCAGCGATGTATAAAGCTGTTGGTAGAAATCCATAATTTCCGCCTTATCCTCTTGTGCATTCACGTAAACCGATCCGTCTGCTCTCCGAAGACCCATGATTTTATTCATCCTCTGCCTCTGCTTTGCTTGGGCTTGAAAATAATCGGTGTTGCGGTCACCATCTCTTAGCCACAGCACGCGTGACCGCTGCCGCAGCCAGATCTCCTCCTACCGTAGGGCTTCCCTTAATTTCAACATTGTGCTCTTCTCCTCATCAGAGGGTCCTCACCCTACAGATTGTTTACGTAGTTTTTCCAACCGTTGTCGGAGCTTCCAAACTGTCCTTGCAAGGCAGCCGAATTCTTTCTGCCCCCAAGGTGCAAGCCTTCCTTGCATTGCTTTCAAAGAATCCAGAATTCCTTGCAGATCAGGTGCACGGTGCTGGCCCTTCCAACACTCTGCCACCACTGTTTCATACTCGTGGTCCGTTTTCCAAACCTTTTCATAGCGAAAAGGTCGTACCCCTCTAGAACTTTCATTCCCCCGCTGCTCCAAGAACACTAGGTTGACAAAGCAGTGGTCTGACTCCGCTGTACTGATGTGACGAACTTGGGTGTGTCCGTACATTTGCCGGAAAGCCTCATTGGCTAAGGCGCGGTTGATACGGGCTTTAACGTTAGCTGCTCCTGCCTGTCGATTATCCCAAGTGTAAGGAACACTTGTCCATCCCAGGTCTTGGAAGGCACACTCTTCGATCACTTCACAAAACGCTCTCATTTGCCATTCTGGCCGGGCTGACCGGCTGAAGTGTTCCTCCCCATACAGGGTTTCGTTAAAGTCTCCCTTGCAAACCCATGCTCCATGAGGGGATGTGAGCAGGGTACGTAAAAGTCGCCAGCTGTTGTGGTGATCACCAGCTCTTGGCGCTCCATAGAATCGAGTGAATCTCCACTCCGTTGCGCCTTGAATCCGTTTCCGCACCACAACATCAATGTGGCCGGTACTGTAATTTGTTAGGCTGACAAATACATCCTTGGACCAAAAAAGTCCGATGCCTCCGCTCAACCCCACACTGCCCACCGCAAAGCATCCATCAAAACCTAAACTGAACTTCAGGTTTTCCACCCTTGTAGCACTCATCTTTGTTTCCATGACAAAGACGAGGATGGGCCCTTCTTGCTTCACCACATTGCGAAGCTCTCGAATTGCCTCGGGGTTCACAAGCCCCTGGCAATTCCAACTGAGGATACTCATTGGGATGGGCAGCCCTGTCCTACAGAGGCTGCCGAATTCTCAGGTGTTGGTTTCTTTTTCTTGGTTTCCCTCTCCCTCACACCCTCCTCACCTTCCTCTTCATGGTCCACCTCTCCCGAGGAGGGTCTGCACAATCGGGCGGCAAACCTTTTGAGGTGCCTCTTTACGTTTTCCATGTGACCAATTTTTGGCAGGGGAGGTCACCTCTGGAGGGTCCGCCGCGTTGCTTGAGTTTTTTGATTCGCGCCTGATGCTCGCGCCCGAGGACTGTTCATATTCCCGGATGAAGGTTTCTTCCTCTCCTCAGGTGCCCTCAGCTTCACTCCAAAAGGAAGTTCACCATTCTTGTCCCTTGGCCCCGTAGTGGGGCAGAAGGCATCATTGTGCCCCAGGCGGCCGCAAGAGAAACAGAAGTGGGGCACATGTTCATACTGAATATCATAAGCCTCTTCCTTCTTCCTCTTGGCCGAGTTGATTAAGATCCACCTCCGAAGAGGTTTATTGACATCTATTGAAACCCTTGCTCTCAAGAATCCACCCACATGATCAAACTGGACCATTGAAGCATTCTTGTCAATCTGTTGCGCAATCAGCTTGCCCCATGCCTCGTTCCTGAGATTATACGCCAGATTAGGCACTCTGATCCACATGTGGAGGCGATCAAACGAAACCTCATCGGCCTCATGTGATCCTCAAATTCTGCCAATATGACAGCATGCTTGCTAATATGCCATGGCGATCCCATCCAAATTCTGTCTTGATCTCTTTGAGAATCTAACTCCGCCACGAAAGTGGTATCTCCCATGGATCTGAATTGTAGTCTTTTTGGGTTACCCCATGCCGGCCGAAGAGCGTTGGTGATCATGTGAATATGGAGCATCTGGCGATGAAGTACCTTGCCTGCGATCAACCACTTCCTCGGCTGGCCCTCAACTGCATCATCGATGATCAGAGGCGTAGCCTCTTCCTCGGTGATACCCAACTTGCCAAGTGCTTCTTCGAGCTTTGCCCTAGCCGTCCGAGGGGACTCGGGCGTCGTCCCCTTGCTTGCGCTCGCAGACGCTGTCTCCATCCCTCGCCGGATTGTTGGGTGCGGCCCGCCGATCAGATCTGGCGGCCGCCGTCGAGTCCACCGCGAAACCCTAGTCGCCCGAGAGGATTTTCAGGTTGCGAGAGGAAAAGAGTGATGTATGTTCCTTTCTGATCGCTAAAGAACGACGCAGAATATGCTTGTGGAACTAATTCATGGACCTGAGTGATGTATGTACTAGCAAGCTAGCTGTGTAAATATCTCTAATCAAGATGAGAATGACAACTTGATGATGGATCGCTCTGCCGGGTGAGGGTGAGGGTGAGAAAAGACATTCTCTCGTGCATGGTATATACCGTGCATGTATCAGCCACTGGTTATCTTTGAGATTCGGTTTCATGCATGCATCTGGTCGTTGTGTTGCTTAGTTAACTTCAATTTATGACCCCTTGTTCTATTAGTTTATGTCATACGAATCAGTCACTATTTCTCCTGACAACTTTTCCCTGCAGTTATTACCTGCGATATCTCTCCTCTTACTCAGGTTTTTTTTTTCATATGATTCTAAAATTTAAATTTATTTTATCTTTTGAACCGTAAGTTTGATTTATGATACATTTGCATATTTATGTTCCTTGTGAAGTGAACGCTGAAATAAGATCACTCTTGAATATATTTTCATAAATTTTAAAATTCAAACATGAAACGTTGAGAGACCTTACGAAACTGTAAAAAACTAGTGTATGTACCAAGTTTCATCGAGTTTTCCATAGATCAGTTTTCTATAGGTCTTGTTCAAAATATCTAGTCGATATAAACATATTTGTCCAAATATTCTCTCCGTCCAGAAATACTTGTCGCATAAATGGATGAAAATGGATGTATCTAGAGTTAAAATACATCTAGATAGATTCATTTCAATGACAAGTATTTTCGGACGGAGGGAGTAGAATATAACACAAAATTTTATTTTAGAAGATATCAAGCATCTAAATTGTTAAACAGAAAGAGAAAATATATTTTTGGGTTAGAGTTGCAATGAGGGGGAGGCATCCAAACGGAAGGACACTATTTAAAGAAGGCTGACACACCCAAACTGACCTTGTAATAGAAAGGTGGAGAAAAGTGAGACGTACATCAGGTTAGTATACATTGTGATTTCTTTAGGACCCTGAAATAATAAAACGGCAGATCCTGAATGCACGGTATATACCGTGTATGGTAGAAAATGTACTCCCGGGTGAGGGTGACCTTTCTTTAGGAGTGCATGGACAGTAGTGGCAGTGTCACGTATGCACCAGCACAATCCTCTTAGAAAAATATACGTATGTATTTCTTCCGTCCCATAATGTAAGGCGTTTTTTTGACATCAATATAGTATTAAAAAACATTTTACATTATGAGACGGAGGGAGTACATTATTATGGCGAGCGCGCGGCTCCGGAAAGCCACGTCCATCTCGAGGCAGAGACAAAAGGGAGGAAGCTCCAAGTGGCGTCCATGGCGGAAAGAGCAAGGAGTGAAGGAGATGGCATCTCCGAACCAGCTGTTGCCTAACAATTGATAGATCCCGCTTCAAATACATGCCCTAGCAGAGTCATGCATCGATCCAGAAGTTCTCTAGCAGGAGTCGTCCAAAAGGAGTTCTCAACCCTTATGCCTGATGATTGCACTGCCGGCCGGGGCCAGCTGCACCTGGACGCCGACAGCGGGAGCAGTAGTGGATCCTCGTGCGCGCAGTTCGATCGGTGGCAAGAGAGGAGATGATGGTGTGGTAAAGGCTAAAGAGCTCCTAACAATAATTTCTGCTTTTCCTTTGGCCATAGGTGTCACTCCGTCAGTCACGCACTGAAGTTTGCATCTCGACACGCCCCAAATATCTGGACATGTCTAGGGTTCTTGGCCTCTTGGTCAGTGCATATTATATGTACAGTAGAACACCAAAACCAACTCAACTTGCTGCGTGTTGTGCCTTGCTCAATCTCACTTTTTAAATATGCTATTATCAGTGTCAGCTGAGGCTCCAGGTCTACTCTTGTGCAATATAGTATATCAGATTAATCTTCAGCCTAGCTGCAAAGGCGTCACATGCATGATCATGAACTTATGAGTCCATTCTCAATTTCATCAGGAAAATGCTTTGCTGAACCTGGCTTTCTTTAGGCCCTGAACCATAGAACAATTTACTGAACCTGGGTCCTTCACCTAGACCAGAATTTTTTCCACCCTATAAGAGATGTGAAAGGACACAAGTTTGACGAGTCAAGAAGGAATGCTTAAAACGGAAACCTCTCCCGGTTTTGGAACACGACTATAGATACGTATACGCCGAGTAGAAGACCATATCTAGAAGCAAGCCAGTTAGATTCCGACATGCACCAGATAGGATAGCACGGTCCGAACATTGAGGTAAGGCTGGTTGTGATAGTAGCATCATAGCAAGTATCATGCATACCAACTAGACAATTTTGATGATGTGTCATAGAATTAAATAAAGAAAGAGAAGGTCGAATATCATATCATGATACCATATCATAATAAATGTTATACTATTATGTGTCATGCATGACAATAAATAGATATTATATGATAGTAATATATAATCGGAATACGTATATGGCAACCGTGTTGCAGATTGCAAAACTGCCACACCAGATCATATTGCTAAAACTACCGAACGCATCCACGTCTGTTCGATCCTGGCCTCGATCCAATCGTGCAGCGCCCCTTCTCTCGCCTTATCATCCGCAGGTCCGTGCCCGTCCGTGGAGTTGCCCGCAGATCAAGTGCCTCATCGCTGCTAGCGAGAGCAGAACCCGGAACAACTCGCCATCCCCGGACAAGATCACCTCGCCGCTAGTGAGGATGGAAAGCCCAGCGCCTACGTTCAAAGATCAACTCGCCATCCCCGGACACCACTGGCCACCCGACCAGTGTCATCGTGCTGGCAACAGTGGAGAGCGCCGTCGGCAAGCTCTGCTCCGCGGTGTCTTATCTCTGCACGTCCTATGAATTGGCGGAGTCAGAGAAGTCGGTCCTCAAGATCGAGCAGCTCTGGCCCGAGGCCGGCGCCGCCGAGCAGACCTTCTTCTCCGCGCTGGCCAAGCCCGCCGTGATACGGCTTCATGGAGATTCTCTTCAACTTCGTCATCGCACAAGTGCTGCAGGTGGCGGTTGGATCTTGCAACTCCGAGCCAACTTCTTTCACCTTGTCTATCCATGTGTATGCTGCACAAACAAATTCTCATGTTGTATCGCTGTTGCTGCTGTTGCTCTCGTGTTCAAAGTGTATCCTGTCACGATCTGATCTAATAGACACTTTGTTATTTGCTAGTATCACTTGTTGGTGAGCAGGTGTTCGTGCTTGTGCCAGGTTTAGGGAACTGAAGTGAACTGACGAACATCTACAGCTAATGACGAATTCATACAACAAGTAGTTAGTTCTGGGGAGTGAAAAAACAGAACTTTGGTGCAATACAGAAGCTTGTGGAACCAAGTAGGGAGCGACATCCGGAAGCTTAGTCGCCGTACGATCTTCAATGGACGTGGACCTGGTCATTTCCCCACGGCAAAGTGGTAACTAAATTCCGATCAAGTGTTGAATCTCATATATTCAGACACTGCCCTGACAGTTTCTGATGTGCTACAATAGAATACCATCCATATGCGTCGTCTTAAAACAATTGTTTTTTCATTCTGTATAAGATAGAACAAACTGTCACTTGTAATTAAGTTAGTCATGCCATCGCAAAGAAATAAATTAAGTTTGTAGCAATGGAATGCAACAACGTACAAAGTTTAAGCTTGTCAGAAGAAAAAGGATTCAGTAGTGATGTTGTTGAGGAAAAGTTGTTGGAGTGTGATCATGTTCCTCTTTGTCAGCAATGGAAACGAAAAACCATAACCATAACCTTTGGCCCGGATGAAAAAAAAGTAAAGAACATACCTCCGATAACTTTTGTATAAATGGTGTGGTAATATACACACCAAAGGCTTGATGACTTACGCGTAAATACCACGACAACTTTGACTTGGGAAAAAGGTTGTTGAAAAACTTAACCCTGGTAACTTTTTTGGTACAATAGCATAAGAACTTACACACCACAGAGTTGATAATATACGTTCAAATACCATGGTAACTTTTGACCTGGGATAAAAATTTGTTTGAAAATATATCCTGCAAGTTCTATGTAAATACCATGATAATATGCTCACCGCATCCATAATAACTAAAAAGTTGCTGAAAATATGCCCACGATAACTTCTACGTAAATAGATTGATAATATAGAGTCGATATCAACATTCAAGGAGGGCTATTAGGTCACTGTCAGTCATACTACTAGGTCGTGTCTGACGGTCTAATTGTATACTTATTGCTTCTGTTTGTTGGATGTTGATACGTTGTCGCCTTGTGCTATGTAGTCTGATACTGGAATGAAATGGCATTGAAAACTTCAGTCGTCATCTGCTTGCTTCTTTTGTGATTTTGCAATTTGTGTTCTCGTTCGGTGTATAATCAATCCAATGCATGATGCTAATCCATTTGGTTTACTGTTTACGCCAACATGCTTTGTTTACTTTTTGTTTGTTAAATAGATGTGTGATTTAGTGTATAAGAGCTTCTGAGTTTCATTGACAAGTGGCAGTTTATCTCTTATGAAATCCGCATCGTGGAAGGATGGCAATGTTTTTTGCCGCTTCTCTAGATTTTGAGTTTAAATTCTTCATGCTTCTAAATTTCAGCGACAAGTGGTACTACATTTCAATGAAGTGCTTTTGATTTATTTTTTGTGATGAATGAGTTGTCTAAATTCAAATATTTGATGATTTGGTAGTTGGTATAACATACATGACTGCTCGTAGTCATGTAATCATGTGGTTAATTAGAGTTTGCGGCAAGATTTTAGTTTTAAAATTGATAACAACATATGAGTAGTCTGGTAACCCAAACGATGTTTTTGTCGATAACAACATATGCACAATATTGGTAACTTTTGGCAATATTGGACGATAACTTTTGACCCAAAAATCTATTGAAACGATGAAAAAGGTTCAGGTTTTCAAGCCCAGTAATATCTGTGTAAACATCATGGTAACTTACATAGCGCAGATGCGGTAACTTATGCAACCCAGACTTGATAACTTTTTGGACCAAGGAAAAAAAGGTGTTGAAACATCCCCGGCAACTTTTATGTGTATATGATGGTAATTTATGGAGCACCAACCTGATAACTTACTTGCAATACCATGGTAAGCTTTACTTCTGAGGAATTTTCTAAAGAAAAATACACCGGTAACTAATGTATAAATAACATGCTAATTTATGCACTTCATACCCGATAATTTACTCACAAACACCATTGTATATTTGACATGTGGAAACAAAGTTATTGAAACATACCCTTGGTAACTTTTGCACAACAACATGATAATTTGCCCAATGCATATCCAATAACTTTCATACAAACACCGTGGTAACTTTGACCCATGGGGAAATAGGTTATCAAAACATAACCCTGGTAACTGTGGCGAATACCATGACAATTTATGCACTGCATACACGATAATTTACGTACAAATACCATGGTAACTTTGACCCGTGGGAAAACAAGTTATTGAAACATACCGCCATAACTTTTGCGGAAATATCATGATAAATTATGCACCGCATACATGATAATTTACGTACAAACAACGTGCTAACTTTGAACCCGGGGCAAAAAGGTTGTTGAAAACATATCCCGGATAACTTGTGCGAAAGTAACATGGTAATATACGAATCACATACCCGATAACTTACGTACCCTCCGTAACTTATGTGAGGGGTAATATACAAGCCGCATACCCGATAACTTACGTAAAAACACGGGGGTAATTTTGACCAAGAAGGGGGAAAAGTTATTGAAAAGCATACCCTCGGTAAGTTATGTGAAAATAGCATGGTAATATATGAACTACATACTGTTAACTTATGTACAAATACCACAATAACTTTTATCAAGGTTTGAAAATTTGTTGAAAAACATACCCTCGGATAACTTATGTCAAAAGTAAATGGCCATATACATACCGCATACCTAATAACTTAAACAACACCGTGGTAACATTGACCAAGGGGGCAAAATTATTGAAAAACATAACCCTCAATAAGTTGCGTGAAAATACCACGATAACTTGCATACCACGGGCATGGTAACTTATATAATTTATGTGGAAATACCACACTAAGTTGCACACCACATACGTCGTAACTTATGTTGCCCAGATGTGGTAACTTTTGGCCCAGGAAAATTGCCGAACCATACCAACATCAGATCTAGTTTTGAAGATCTCATCACGTCAAATCTTTTATGTGAAAATGATTTTTGCAACAGACCAATGATTTGAGCTACCAAATATTTGAATTTTCGAAATAGGGAGAATTTAGGATGACATCAGCTTTCCGGTTCTCTAGTGCGTACATTCATGTGCATGTGAAAAAAAGGTGGGAGGACCATCTTTATGGCCTCGGTAACTTACATCAAAATACCAAGGTAACTTGCACACCACAGACGTGGTAACTTATGTAACCTAAACGTGATAACTTTTGATCCAAAAAGCCGTCGAAACATACCAACATGGGATTTAGTTTCAAAGATCTCAATGCTATGAATCTTTTATGTGAAAACAATTTTTACATTGAACCGACGGATTGATCTACAAAATATTTTGAAGTTTTGAAATTAGGAAAACCTAGATGACTTTGTCCTCTAATGCCTACATGCATGTGCAAGTGGAGAAGGGTAGGAGAACCATTTTTATGCCCCCGATAATTATGTGAAAATAGCACGGTAATTTGCACACCACAAACATGATAACATATGTAGGTGAGGCATGGTAACTTTTGGCCCGAAATTTTTTTCGTCGAAACATACCAATATGGGATCTAGTTTCGAAGATCTCGTCGCGACGAATTTTTTATGTGAAAACGGTTTTAGCATCGGACTGACGGTTTGAGCTACAAAACATTTTAAATTCTCAGAGTAATAAGAATCTAGGATGACATCAGCTTTTTTGTCTTGTAGTGCATGCATGTAATTAAAAGAAGAAATGCACGTGAATGTGAGTCATCTTAATGCATGCATGCATGTAATTAGAGAGAGGAAGAAGGTGTGTGGTACTTTTGCTATATGGCACACGTTGTGCCAAATATCACATTCCATATATAATACTATGCATTAGGACAGTACTATCATACACTAGTATCATATGCGTTGATATGATACTCCCCATTGCAACCAGCCTACATACGCTGCACTAGCGATTCGACTTGCAGCAGCAGGAAAATGTGGCGACAAGTTAGATACTCTTTGGCATCTGCGTGCGTCACGCCCCAAGTCGAATCCAGCAGAAACCACTGATGATTTAACTATACTGGTTCACCGCCGGCGACGATGTCCTAGGACGTGGGAGATCGACAGGAAGTCGTCGTGGTCCGGCGATACGGTTGACAGTGGCGGGTGACACTCCCTATATGTTTGGGATCTTGGTTTGGCAGCTTTTCTTTCTTGACAGGTTTGTTTATACGGCCGCATGATGATATATCGTGTTGGACTTGCATCGTCGGTACAACGATGCTTAACTTTTTTTTGGCTGGCTCAATGATGCTTGGTTTTGCGTAGGTAAATATTCTTCCATGATGGCCAGCCAGGGTGTTTTACACAAGTACTCCCTAAGAGCATCTCCAGTCGTGCCCCCAACAGACCCTTTCAAAGCGATTTTTTAGCGCCAGTGGCCGAAAATCGGCTCAGTCACGCCCCCATGATCTCGTTTAGCGCCGGTTTGGAAGAAATCCAGAGCTGGCGATTCCGCACCGAACCCAAATGGCCGGGTGTCGCCTGGGCGCGCCGGCACAAGCGAAAAGCAGTGTGGGGCCGCTCTGTCGGCGACTGGAAGCCCTTTTCCCGCCGTTTCCTCCCGCGTTTACCCCTCTCTTCTCCATTCCTCCCGCCAACCCCCCGCCTCCTCCCCGTCCTTCTGCCGGCCATGCCGCCGAAGAAGTACGTGATGCTGCGCGCCGCGACGGATCCCACCGCCGCCGCCGCCCAGTCGAAGCAAAGGAAGCCGAGGGCTCCGCTCTCCAAACCCCCCGGCATGACCAACGCCGAGTGGAAGGCGGATGTGGAGCGTCGGGAGGCCGTCACCGCCGACAGGTGCTACAGGGCCAAGAAGGCGAGGGAAAAAGAAGCGTAAGTTGCGGCGACGACGACGGCAGAGCGTGCCGCCGAAAAGGCAGAGGTGGCACGCGCGGCAATGACAAATCCAACCGGTGGGCACCCGTACGCGTCCTGGAGCCAGCAAAGTGTCGGCTCTCCGGCCGGGTTCTCGTCGTCGCCGCACCCATGGAGCACGCCGTCGCCGGGCTATGTCGATGGTGACGCCCACGGTGGTTTCAACCCCAACATCACCTTCCCCCACGGGCGCCCTGCCCAGCGCACGCCCTCGCCCGCGTTCACTGGCCTGCAGTACCCGCCTTACACGTACTCACCGCCGGACTATGCAGCCTCACCGACGCCCCCTCTTCGCCGCGGCCTCTACTCGCATGCCTCATCCTCGTCGCATCTCGGTGACGCCGACACGACGGAGGCTGACATGGACGACATCATCGCAACCGGCTCGGCTGCCGCCGCCGCCTCCCTCGGATTCACTACGCAGGACGGCTCGATTGGCCTCGCTGACATGGACGGTGAGGTCGACTACGGCAAGCAAAAGCCAGAGGAGGAGGAAGAAGAGGAGGAGGAGCCGGCGCCGACGAGGAAAGGCAAGAAGAAGAAGAAGAAGAAGAAGAAGAAGAAGAAGAAGACGACGGCCAAGTCAGGTGAGCCACGCATCAAATGGGCGTGCAAGGAAGAGGAGTGCCTCGCCGAAGCGCGGAAGATCGTCTGCCTTGACCCGGTCACAGGCACGAATCAGAGCATCGAGACGTATTGGGACCGCATCAAGGCCGAGTTCGACGAGCGAAAACTCGTCGACCCCTACTTTAAAGGCATGCACATGAAGCGGGGGTCGAAGGGGATGGCGAACCATTGGTCGCTCATCCAAATGGCATGCAACAAATGGCATGGGATCGTTGAGGAGGTCGCGGCTCGCCCGGGGAGCGGCACCAGCCTCAAGGATCAGGTATCGCATGCCGTTCTTTCGCCCCGAGAGCGTTCTTTCGCCTTGTACGCGCCCTAGCTCGCGCTCTGGCGCGAGCTCTGGTGCCGACCAATGTCCTTTCTTCGGCGCAGCTGCTACGCATGTTCGCCATGTTCTATGACGACAACAGCGACGCAGACTTCAAGTACCTCCACGTCTTCAAGCGGATCGACAAGTGCGAGAAATGGGCGGCCGTCCGACGCACCCTCGCCAAGGCCAAAGAGACGTACAAACCGAACGCACTGACTGCGGGCACGGCTGACGGGCGCCCGGACGGCAACAATGGTGCCAAGAAGGCGAAATATCCCGAGCCGGCTACCGCGCGCGTGCAAGAGTCCATCGAACACTGCCTCGTCGACGCTAAGACCAGGGCCGCCGACCGAGAAGAGAAAACTGAGGCGAGGTGGGCTGTTTTGATGACGAACAACGCCGTCAAACTGGACTTGCTCCGGACCAGCGCCGCCGCGAAGCTCAAAGCTCAAGACGCCAAGAAGAGGAACAACGACCTCACCTTTTTGATGGGCGGCGCAGACATGCTCCAGAGCGGCGACGAGAAGCTCAAGGCGTGGTTCTTGGCCAATCGCGGCCTCATCCAGGACCAGATACCGGCGACGCTGACGCCGCTGCCCAGCCCGGCGGCTGATGACAATGCCTCCGCAACGCCCAGCCCCACCGACGACGATGCCTCTGCCGTGCAGAACAGCCCGGAAGGTGCGCCGAACAGCCCGGAAGCCGCGTCGACTCCTCCCAGCCTGCATATGCCGACGATGATGCCACCAGAGGTTGAGCTCGGCGCCTGATGCCTTCCACGTCCTTCCTTTTTTGTACGTCGAACTACATTTGATCGCCGAACTGTGGCACCATGAATCGCCGAACTATTGCGAGCATCGCCAGTTTGTTGTTTCTTTGAGAGGGAATGATGGATTTCGAATATGGAGCGCCTTCAGGGGCGGTACCTGGGCGCGTGGCTGGAGAGAAACGAATCCCAGGGGCCGAACTAGTGCCGGCTCGCCCCCAGGCCGCTCTTTTTCGGCGCCCCGGGGGGCCGAACAGCTGGAGATGCTCTAAATACAGGGGCGGACCTAGAGAGAACAGTGTAAAATCACACATACTTAACATCTAAAAATAGGGTGTCACACCCTACACTAAAACAAAATTACCAAGGAAACAATTTTACACCCGATGTCCTGTGCACCCGGGAAGCTGAATGTGGGCACGCCCCTGCCTAAATAGATGACTCAACTTTGTACTAATTTTAATATAAAGTTAGTACAAAATTGAGTCATCTATTTTTGAAATGGAGGGAGTATACAGTTAAGCGAAAAAGGAGATGATAAGATAAGAATTACTGATATTCCACTGATTAGCTCCCCCCCGATGACGCTCCCGCGAGCGCCGGCCTGTGGCCCCTACTCGCGCCTTCCTCCCCTTGCCGCCGCGTTGACGTGCTGGTGGGCTAAGCCCTACCAGCGTGGGTGGCGGCGGGGGAGACGCGGGCTACAGGTGGCGGCGTGAAGGGGCTGAGGCGCGGTGGGCTCTGTCGGCGTGCAGTCAGATATAGGCCCAGGCGGCACAAGCTGCGGGATTCCGCCTCTGCCATGGCCATGGCTAGTGGGGGTGGAGGTGCAATGACAATGGCAGGTGGGCGGGTTGGTCGGTCTCCAGGCGTCCCATCGGTTGGATGGCGACGGCAGCACAGTGTAACACCCACGATGCGGCTATATCTCCCACGTGTCGAAGCACGACTTAGAGGCATAACCGCATTGTGGTTTTGTCGCAAGAAGGGTCATCTTCACACAATCCCATGTAGTGAACAAGAATGGGATAAAGAGTTGGCTTACAACCGCCACTTCACACAATAAACATATAATTCATACATCAATCAGAGTACACACATAGTCCGACTACGAACGAAGCCACAAGAAAAGAAGATAACCCAGCTGCTAGGTCCCCGATCGTCCCAACTGGGCTCCACTACTGATCAACATTAAATGATACATAGCAACGACCAAGGTCTTCGTTGAGCTCCCATCTGAGCTCGGTTGCATCACCTGCACTGGTATCATCGGCACCTGCAACTGTTGTGATAGTATCTGGTGAGTCACGAGGACTCAGCAATCTCAAAACCCACGAGATCAAGACTATTTAAGCTTATGGGTAGGAAGTGGTAATGAGGTGGAGTTGCAGCAAGCACTAAGCAAATATGGTGGCTAACATACGTAAATAAGAGCGAGAAGAGAGCAAACGAAACGGTCGTGAACTAGCAATGATCAAGAAGTGATCCTGAACTCCTACTTACGTCAAACATAACCCAAAACCGTGTTCACTTCCCGGACTCCGCCGAAAAGAGACCATCATGGCTACACACGCGGTTGATGCGTTTTAAAGAGGTCAAGTGTCAAGTTCTCTACAACTGGACATTAACAAATTCCCATCTGCCTATAACCGTAGGCACGGCTTTCGAAAGATTATACCCTGCAGGGGTGTCCCAACTTAGCCCATGATAAGCTCTCGCGATCAATGAAGGATATACCTTCTCCCAGGAAGACCCGATCAGACTCGGAATCCCGGTTTACAAGACATTTCGACAATGGTAAAACAAGACCAGCAAAGCCTCCCGCTGTGCCGACAAATCCCGATAGGAGTTGCACATATCTCGTTCTCAGGGCACACCGAATTGTCCAAACTTCCGGTAGGCCAGCCTAGAGTTGCCCCTGGTGGCCACCGGCGGTTGACAGGTTGGACCAACACTCACGACGA